>NW_024705028.1:0-84430 GCF_018977255.1 Callorhinchus milii
AAGTCTCGCAGTACTTCACAATAATTATTGGTGAGTTTTTATCCAGGCAAGCACAGGAACCGTTTTTCACACAGTTAAGGTCCCAGAAATTGCCGTAAGGTGGACGATTCACTTTATTTGGAAGTTTGTTGGCCAGGACGCTGGAGGAAACTCCCTTCCCTATTTGAATAGTTTCAGATGAACATTAACATACAAGGTGTGGGTCATTGTTTGTTTTAACATCTCATCCAGAACAGTGGCATCAGCCTAGACTTTGAACTTGTGTCCCAAAGTTGGGCTTGAAGCCACAACCTTTTCGCGTAAGGAGCAAGAGTATTAACTTCGGAGCCAAACTAACCCTACAAGCATATTATGGCGATGTACTTACCCTGATAAGTTGCTGGTTGCAGAGTCCTCAGTCTTCGTTCTTGTGTGATCTCTCAGTCGGATCCAGAGGCTTTTTGTAAGAGTGAGTGGGATAGCTCTCTGGCTTCAAAGCTTTATTTTGGAATTATAGTTGATTCGCTTTATATAGGTTGTAACTGCTTTGAAACCACAAGTTTGGTTTCCCCCTTTCCTGTCCAATTTTTGGTCTGACTGACTGACGTGTTTTACCGTAGGAATGGATGGTTAATGACCCTGTGCTCGCCATTGCCTCTGCCATGAATTTCTGGGTAACAATCAGGCGCAAGAATTCTGCCTAATCCCTTGTCCCAGGCCAGGATACTGAACAAATCGTAACCCACATCCCTGTTTAATGTGAGCTAAAAACAGCACAGACCAGGGGACTAAACCCTGTGACAATGATTTCTCATTAAGGTCAGTGCTACGGAATCCATGGTGGGAGGCGAGAGGAATTGTAGCCACGGCTTTAATTTAAAATACTAAACACATAAACTTGCATTTACCCCATTCACAGATAATTTATTTTACCTGGAAGCAGTGTGATGCAATTATTACTGTAATGGTGATATGAAAAGCTATTGATTCTAATGCCTAATTGATGTCGGTTTCTGTTACCTCAATATTTGACAAGGTCGATACATGGATGTTTGAACTAAACAGCAATTCAATAGTTTCCATCTTGTAGACCAGTGTAATTTCAGTTCTGGTTTTCTGAACTTAATCGATTCCTCATTAATTTGCTCTGGAAACCGATGGAATTTAAAAGTAATGTAATTTCTAATTTTTTGTCATAAATAGCCTACTTCCATTGATGTTTCAAATTACCCACCACTGCTTTATTACTGTTGCTCTTTTTATTTGCCAGAATGCATTATTCAGAGCCTTAAAATGCCGCTGAATCAAATGAAGTCATTTGGGTTAGTATCCAAAGATTGTTTAAAAATTGATGAGCAATATTCCAGGTTGTTTTCACATAAATGAATTCAGTAATTGTGCTCACAACGAAAATCCTATACAAATGTGTGTGCAAATTATAAAGGAAATTGCTTGCGCTCACGTTTCCTGAATCTGGATGTTTGCGCTCCCAATCCCAACCCGTGTGAAATCAGACCCCCGTATAATCTTCCTATAATCTAGGAATCGAGACTGGTTAGGCGTACTAAGCATTTTACCTCCTTGTATAATCTTTGTAAATCCTAGCGAGCTGTTAGTACACAATAAGACGTTGTGTGCGGTTAATGTGCCTGTTTGGTAGTAAGTGAGGCTGATATTGTATTTCTTTGTTTAATTCCACATATTCCAATGGGGTTCTTACTCCAGCTGCTGGCTTGACTGCCTTTCGGCTTTGTTCCTACCTGTGCAATTTAGCTACTTGCTTGAGACCTGATCCTGTGTCGTTGGAATCAAAGCTATACATCCAGGTAGAATTGGAAGCAAAAAATTTCACACACACAAAAAAAAACTGTCCTGACTGTTCTGCCTTAACGGATTCCAGTTACTTTAGAAAAAAATCTTTTATCGTCTAATTAGAGGTGTAATGAAGCATAACTAGTCACCTCGGCTGTATTTCTGACCGCTCCTTAACCATCGCAACCGCCCACTCGTTTTTAAGATTCTTCTCCAGGCAAAGTTGTGGACGGGGGTAGAAGCTATTTTGGATTTCCTGGACTCTTTCGACAGCTATCTGTTCAACCAGTCACCCTGGATCCTCTCAATTTACAGGAGCTTTGTTTCTTTTAGAAACGCTGCCATCTTGTCAAACCTTAGAAACCCTCTCCCTCCCTTCCTGCTTCGTCCTCCATTCCCTACCCGCCCCACGACTGGGCTTTCAGGCTTTCTGTGGCACTCTATCCCGGAGTCCGTGCCACTCGTCCCTTCTCTCATCTCCCTTCAAGAACCTTTCTCATTGAAAGTGCCATGCATTCGGTCATCTTTTCCCCCTCAGTTGGTCTCCACTCCCCCCTCGCCTCCCACTCCCAGTTCGGATTGGTCTGTCTATTCCAGTCCCTTGGGACGTCCTTTCGATGTGAAAAGCGCAATCTAAATGTAAATTTGTAGTTGTTGTTTGTTCTGCAAGGCTGTTATCTCATTTTACATTAGAAACACTTACCTCATCTTTAATAGTCAGGACATTAACAGTTCGCTAAATATAACAACTTGCATCTACATGTAAGCATCTTTCACGTTTATATAAAAAAAGAAGTCTCAAAATACTTAAAGGATGTAAAGTAAATAATTTACCTGTTACAAATTCAGTAATTTATTTTTGAACACAGAAAGATATTATCATGGGAACAGAATCCAATCAACAGTGCTTCAGTCGTAATGTTCTGAAAAGACAGGTTAAATTCCAAAGTACCAGTTGAGAAATCTTGACTGCTATTGTACCGATTGGAAGGATTGCATTTATTTACGTAAAAATGTTCATTCGCAGGTAAAATCATGATTAACCAGTTAAGAGTTAACCAGTCCTTTATTGGTGATTGGAGTGTGAGGGTTATTAATCTATTATGGTGTTTATTTTCGCCCACAAAGTACAGTGACACCACTTTATAGTGTATGTTGTGAAGAGCTTTGAGATGTCTCAACAACGTGATGAGGTGCTATATCAAATGCAAGAATTATTCTTATTATTTGAGCGGACAGAAAATACGTGTTGCATTTGAATGGTAGCTGAATTCTTGAGAGTTTAGCAGGTTTACACTCTCCTTTAAGATTATATTTATTTGGTGTGTGGTTGTTTAGCTGTCAGATATCGATAATATCTCGTAGAGCTTAAATAGTTCAATTGTACAAGAATGGAATAATCTGCAGCAGTCACATTTATTTTTCTGCAGCGAGTTTATTTGGGATTTGAGTCAGTCCTTGGGAATTAAGGCAGAAGTGTTGTATTATGGATGGATGCTGGTATGTTTTTTTCCTCTCTTTTGTTTATATGTGTGTGTGAATTCCTGTTTTTTCACCTGCTTGGCTAAATGCCATGTCTGACTGTTAGATATTACTGCCAAAGTGCCCTACCCTTTAACAAACCACCAGAAGAACAGAGACCACACAGACACCGTCGACCTCTCTGTTTATTTTGCTAGCCTGCAAGGTTAATGACACAACTATCAATGTATCTGCAAGCCATATCACATCATAATCTCGCACTTTGTGTGTTACTTTGGGTGAAAGATGTCCATGCAGTGTTTGGAGAAAACTATTCACAGTTCGGTTGAGTTTCAGAAGTTCATTCTTTACAAAGCAGCAGTTTGTTTGAAAGAAGCTCAAATCAAAACTGGAAGAAGCAGACTACTTTACAGTTGATCCAGAGGCACGAAGGCATCTCCTTAAGTCTTCGTGTTCCCAGACCGAGAATACTGTCAAGCTTAACGGACCAAAAGGGTTCACATCAGAGCTCAATCCTGGAACACTGGGAGAAACCCCCTTCTCTTTACAAAAGTACTGTAGTATCTTGAACATCCACCTGAAGGACCACAAAGATGGTTCATTCACCCCGTATGCTTGTAGAATAAAGTTTTAATGTAAATTAACACAGATTAGTTTACTGAATTGCATTGGTGCCTTCTTCATTTTTATTATTGTACGTAGTTAAAAATAATTCAGGGAGTCATCCAGGCAGTTTGCTCATGGGATGTCAAACCTCATCTGCTGGCAATCTGGCTGCGAAAACGGTATTCTTTTAATAGTCAGTACATTTTGTTTGTCAAATCTGATCCTGCGTTAAGTAAGCCAGGAGACTTTTAAAAGAAAAGTGTCCTTGTAAAAGTATTTAACATTTGAGATCTGTGAGAGGGAAACTACGTATACCAATTCTAAGTCTGGCAATGGAGAGGGAAGGGGTTTTGTGTTATTGCTCAGGTGTGATGTGGAAAGTCTGATGTTTTACAAGAGTTTGGATGGCTGTGGAAATTCAGCTGGAGGGATATTGCAGTGAAAGCCTTATTAGAGATTTTTATTTATGGAACCAAATTGTATCGTCAAATTGCTGTTTTAACAACCGTGCAGTATTCCTGGTTACAAAACCACCATAGAAATCAGCTCCAGTAATTGTTTGAACTGAAGCCAGCAAATGGGTCCCATTTATTTTGTGGTGTATATCCAAGGTTGTGAATCAAGGGAAGTGGTTCTGTTCTCAGCGTTTTACCACGATTGGAAATTTCTCAAAACGTGTTTCGAAATCTGCAAGTGATCTGAGCCTCTCTGCCAAACGTCTTTCATGTCGTTTCTTATAGTACCTTCCTGTTCTGTTGATCCAGGTGCGTCCATAAATTAGAAGAGTTTTGCCTTTGTGTATTGGGTTTCTCTTGATGGTTAAGAGGTGCCACGTCAGCCCTTTGTGGGCCTTTTCTTCGGGTCAGGCGGATCTTAAAGATGTAATTTGATAAGCAAAGTGAGTTTGTCCGAGTGTCCCAGGCTCGATCACTAGACTGGGCTCAGTTAGGTGAGGCAATATAGGTGAAACCGCAAGGGGCCTCAGCGCTTAGCGTTGTGGAGGAGAAACCGCCAAGTTTCCTGCTTTTGAATCCTTTTTTAGTGACACCTGCAGGTGTGTGGTCTTCAGGTGCCTGTTGAGGTCAGTTTAGTGCTTGGTGCTGTCCAGAGTTGAGAACAGTCTGCTCAAAGAATAACCGCTCAGGTAAGGTAGCAGAGGATGAACCCCATTATCCTTTTTCGTTCGGGTCGACAGTACTACATAGGAACTGGCAGAAATTGGGCTTTTTAATTGTAAAAAATCTGATCTAACTTCACAATCCTTCCATGTCGTAGAATTTCGAATGTTTCTGTGCCTATTACTTTCTGCAACTGGGTAAGCAAATGTGCCCTCAACCACTGCACACCAAACGAAGGGAAATTTCCATACGTAAGTGACATCAAATCTGCGTTGATCTTTTAAGTTTGAGCTGACAGACCTACATAGGTACAGCTTACTGCCAGAATTGGGCTTAATGGATTTTTCAAAAGAAACAAGAAATCTGAAAGGCTCTGACACGAAGCTCAAGGATGCCTCTCCCGACTCATGGAGTGATGCTCCCCTCCTGCTCTTTTCACGGAGCAGGTTCCCTTGACGCGGGTGATGTATGCCCAGTTACGAGAAGCAGCCCATAATCGGCTTTCTTAATTAAGAAATCCGTTAAGGAATACCGCAAAGTTGACCCATGACTTCTTCAGGTGCATCCTTGCTCTGCATGATGCTCTGTTTATGAGGTTTTTGTCGTTTAGTCTAACCTTTTAACCGTTATTCTTTGCATTTTGCTTCCTGGAAGGGGATCTCAGCCTGGGGTGGGGGCCGGGGTGGGGTGGAGGGGAGGGGTTGCTTGTGAAATTCGGCTCCAGCTAATAACTAATAAATAATTATTGGTTTCGCGTCCCATCAGAAGGACGGCGCCTCTTGACAATGTAACGCACCCCCAGCCCTGCGTTGGAGCGTCAGCTTAGACTACGTGATTCCAAGTCCCGAGGTGGGGCTTTGAACACGTAACTTTCCGATTCGGACCCCTGAGCCAGGCTGACGAGTATTTAGGAGATGACATTCTGTTTGGCGAAACATAAGTTGAATTCCGATCAGAAGGGATTAAGATCAGTGGAACTGTTCGCATTTGCCTGTCAGAAGTTAGTCTTCAACCAACACACAAGGTTGGCTGCGGGCGTTTTGAAGTTCCTTGGCTGTGCCTTGCTCCCGCACCTCGAGAGATTTGTANTTTTTCTACCTTGGCACAATTATGTAACTGGCTTCTTGTCTGTGTCCTATATCAGCTCGTCGTCCATCCCCTCCGTTTAGGTTTGAATGACGTACACCTTTTTTAAAAAACTTTTGAGTGATATTTCAGTACCTATATCTCAAATGAAAATGCGAGTAAAAAAAAAAGAGAGTAAAATATCACGGAATATGTACCAGTCATTTGCGAAACAAGACTGGGCTGGCTCAGGAAGAATGTCCAATTGGGAAATGAGACTCGCAGCACCATAATAATAATAATAATCACCAGAATGTGAGGTTGAGGGGCGTGGGGTGGTAGGGGATTGGGGTAAGAGAGAGCTTTACAGCTGTTAAGGTTCTAACCTTTATTATTAATTTCCCTTAAGCGTATCTAATACCCTCTTCAAATATTTTGTGGGCAAGTTGTGATAGGCATTCTGTATTCTAACCACATTCAGTGTATGTAAAAAAAACAAAAAACTTTTTGATTTCCCCCCCCCCCCCTCCCCCCAAAAAAAAATAATGACGGCACACTCTGGTTTCCTTGCGATATTCTTTCATTTGCGTTCCCGTGTTATTGCCTCGGCAATCAATAGAAATGAATCTTTTTCAATTCGTCCTATAGAAAAACTTCAGTTACATTTCCCCTTCTGACCCTTCGCTGCTCCCGCGAAAACATTCCTGACCATTCGGGTTAAAAGCTAACATTGCATCGGGGCGATGTTGCTCTACCCTTGTAGTTCTGTGCGATTCTTTCAATAGGTCCCTTGCATTGACTTTGATTTCGAGTATCTCTCCATTGTAGCTGTAACAGTGCAGGATTTCATGCAGTAAAACCTTCCTGTCGACCTTTGTTACAGTTAAACCCCTGATTGTCTTTATATTTCCAGTAAGCAGTTTCTTGCATCAGAAGGGCAAACTGCCAAGCTTTAGCTCTCAGCTCTGTAAACAGCCAAGGCCTCTCTTGTTTAAGGAATGTATCCAGAACGCTAGCATGACTCATATGGATTGAGTCGACCTGCGTTCCATTTTCTTGCTTGTCCTTGTCAGTGCGCTATTGTCTTTGCCGAGTAATTGGGATGAAGCAATGAGTTTAGTTCGCCCGATAAAAATTGCATCATCCTTTTAAAGGCAGATGAGACTTCAAGGTCGCGCTTCACGACTTTGTTTTAGTATTTCCGATGTATTGTACTACATTCCCCTTGCCTTTCCGCGGCAGATAAGAGGCCCGACTATCTCCTAGTCCTCAGCCTTGAGACCTTTTGGCTTAAATTTTAAGGCTCTGCAAAAAAATATTTGAACTTCAGTCTTAATTTGGAAGCCTTTTTCTTTTGGAAAACTGCAACAACAAAAAAACACTTCCAAATTGAGACCGAATTTAAGAATTTTCCAAAAACTTGCTACACTTGATTACGGATTACTGTGAAGCGCTTAAGAGATGTTTTTGATGTAAGGAGCTTCGGGAACGTAAGGGGTTATTTTCCGGTTCGTTAGCATCGCGCACTGGAGGTCAGAATGTGTTTCGGATAAAGCCGCACTTTTAATGATTTTTGTTCCCAACAGAAATTTCAAAAGTTGTTAATTATGCATCAAGGACATGGAGCGAGTTCCACTGGCACAACATCTGAACAAAGTACACATAGAAAATTTGCAAACCATACATTATATAAATGGGTATCAAATGGTATGATTGAGTTGCCTGACTTTGGGGGTTCAAATGATGCTTATAAATTGCAGTTTTGCAAATAAATGAATAATGATGCATTTCGATCGCAGGTCTCCCATATATGCATGTCTACATTGTGGCTAAGAGCACCATTTTATGCTATTAATGTGTCTTAACCTTGATCTCCCCTTACATTTCAGTGCAGTAGATTTTATAGGACAGCTGGAACGTTTTACTCCTCAGAACTGTAGAAAATAAGGGAGTGCAGACCTGGTTTCAATGTCTAGCTTGTGTTTCCAATTGTGACCCCCATTTAAATGTTGTACATGAGTTGCAGACGAATAGATCTGTGCAAACCGTTCAGACATGTGCCAATCTGCACAGAGTTGAAAATATGTACATGAAAGGAGCTCCGAGGATTGATGTTTGCGAGGGTGGGACCACAATAATATTGCAATTACATTTTTTTTTGGCCCGTTTAGATTAAACAACCCTGTACAGTTACAGATATAGGGCTTGTTGGCACCAGGAGACTTCCTTCCCTCTTCCACTTCCTGCTCCAGAAGTGTTTTTAATCCATGTCAAGTTTCAAATAGCTCCTGTGCTTGACTCTGCTTTCCATTCGCACTTGTTTTGATCATGGGATTGGAGTCAACTTGGCTCAGTTGGCAGCACTCTTGTCTGTTAGACAGTTGGTTGTGGTTTCAAGCTCCGCATTGGGGCTTGAGCTCATGATCTAGACTGACAGCGTTGGGGCAGTGCTACATTGTTGGGGCTATCATCACTGTTTGTTTGCTGTTCGGTTGGATGTTAAATATCACATGAAAAGGGAAGCATTTCTCCCAGCCGTTAACAGTCCTCTAGATAATTGGTCGTTTATTTTGCTGATATTTGTGGGATCCTGCCACCACATTTGCCTACTGAGTAAAGAGCTCCTGCACTTGACAATTATTTCTCTAAAGCAGAAATTCTCCCACACAGATCCCTGACTGAAAACTCCTCTTCTGATTGCCTTGTGGCTGCAAGGCATCTTTGTGCAAGTCTGATTGCTAATGTGGTTTCAAATAAGCAGTTTATCGCCTGGATTGGTGTGTTTTTGAAGTGCGGACGGCGTTATTAGATGGACCTGCGTATGACGAGTACTTCTGACAAATGTGCTGGGACAGTGAGATGGGGATTGGATCGGTTCGTATTGAAAAATCCATCAGTCTAATTACAAGCCCCCTTCACATTCAGAATACTGACTACAGTTGTTCATCGCTGTAGTTTTGCTGACAGGCAGTTGTCCTGTTGTTTCTCTTTGTCAGATTTCATTATGAGAGGACGTCTAGCATTCCGCCGTTCACGTTCTTCCTTTCGGACATTGCTGTTATGTGCTTGGCTCTGCATATTCATGATACCCATACGGGGTAACATCTATACCCAGCGATTTCGACTTACCTTCGGGCTTCCAACTTGTTTTTCCAAACTGAAACTTGCGTGCATCTTTTTCCGAAATGCTGTGCGCTGTCCAGCCACTTGGGACGTCCTCTCGACGTGAAAGGCGCTGTACAAATGAAACCTTGTTGTTGCTGCTGTTGCTATTGATTCTGATTCCGCTGTTCGCGCCTGTTGCCTGGGTTTACGATGATTTTCGGTAAGGAAAGAGTGTGAGGCACTCGTGGGCCACGTCACTGGCCCTCAGCACTGGCCTCGGAGGCAACTCAATTTGCAGAGGTCTCATTGCGGAAGCAGTTTATTCCAAATATGAACTGAAAAGGGGCACTAACTGTGACTGACTGAGAGCTTGTTTTCCTTGTGCAGTAACCCTGTAAGCGAAAGCCCTAACAAGTAAGCTGGTCCCAGCTGGACAAGCAGCGGGAAACCTTACCAGGCAGCGATATCAATGTCAAACTATGTGCTTTTAGCTGGTTACACTCCAGAAACTTGGGGTCCTCCAAGCCTTGGCTCTCGCCAGCCTGCGCCTAATACTTTCTGGAATTAGGTAAGCAAGATGCCTCCCTCCAGGGAGAGAGAGAGAGAGAGAGCGCATTCCATTCCGACAACCTATCTCTGGGATTTCCACGTGTAGGTGGGATACACAGAGCTGATAGCACTGATGTCATTAGTGTTGATCCTGGGATGAGTTGCCGAAATTTCAATGGCAAACCTATCCCTTCAGGGCTTGTAATTTTCCAGACAAGATGGCTTAGCTGATAGAAATGTTTTGCTACAACCTCCGAGCAGATGTTTGCCCCAACGCTAGCTCCACAACACACTCAGACGTCAAATATAATTCATTACCATCCGTCAGGCCCTTCAGATGGAGCCCTAACCAGTTTGATTATAAATATTTTGTTTCAGGCAGTAATTAATGCTACTAAAGAGGTCCAGTGTACAGCAACAACAGCTGCGTTCTGTTGACAGAAAAAGGCCAATTGTTAGGTGTTGTCTGATCTCCTTACAGTAAGGGCAGCTGTGCAGTTTTCATATCATGTAATAGCTCTTTAAAACGGCTTCAAGCCTTTGTGCGGACACCTGACACTATCAAATACCGAGTGCAAACGAGAAGATTAAAAGCGTTCGCCTTCAAGGTGGTATTTTTCAGACGGATGACAATTTGCTATTCTTACCGGGACAAATAATGGGGTCCCCGATGATGGATGGTGCTCTTTTCCAGCAGGTGCGCGAAACAAAAAGAGAAAAGTTGTTTCAGGCTCTGAAAGGCAACTGGATCTTAATGGAAAGAAAGCTTGTGTCAAGCCAATTACACCACGTGACAGACCTGCTCACTGTTTGCTCAGCGAAGCCAATGGGGTAGCCTTCTCTCCTGATCAGCTCTTGTGGTTTAGTGTGGTCTCACTCAAAGCCACCTCGTCTCATCGATGTTGTGTAACTAAACTTTGCTGTTTATCATTCGCTGAGCAGTTCCTATCGTGTTAAGGACCAAGAGGAGAGGCCTAACATTTTGTACTGTCCTTCGGCTTAATGTTAGCAATTGGCTGCTGTGTTTCGCCCACAAAATACACAGTCACACCACTTCACAATATATCCCGTGAAGCGCTTTGAGAGGTCTCAACGACGTGATAAAGCACTATCTCGAATGCAAGGATTATTATTATTATCATCATGTCTAACAATTTAAGATCAGGCCGAATTTTGGAAAGATCTTTGTTTGCTGGACGGTTTTCCACAGTTACTCAAAAAAAATCCTCTGTTTGCAGGGCACCTGATGCCTTTCGAGAATTTAGTTTGCTTGCAAAATGATTTTCTCTTGGTGTTCCAGTGGAGAATTACTTTGTTAGAGATGTCCGAATAAAATAAAATCCATATTGATGGAGCACTGCTTTTCAGCAACCATTTCTCAATGTGTTAAGCAGTTCCAGACACATGTTGCAAGATTGCAAGTGATTCATTTCCCAGATTGAATTGCAATGTAACTGTAATGGAGCCCTGGGTGGAAGCTATTTTTTTTTCAATTATATCTCGGCGTCCGGAGACGGTTCAAAAAACAGAAATCTTCATCGTACGTAAATCTGATGTTTAAAAGTCGGCCCTTTGTGCAAATAGCAGTTGCGATTTAACATGAGCAAAATCTAGAACAAGCTACAGCCCTGCATGAATCAACATAGATGGATGCCTCTGGGCTTTAGTTGCAGATTGGGCAGATTGCCATCCCAGCACAGTCCTCAGTTTTTGAAGATGGCAACGCTGTGCACGAGGCTAGGCTACGGGTTTCTGCTCGGATCAGACATTTGTGCGATTGCGTAGCTTCTTTGTGAAGGACGATTCCATTCACTCGGCGGTTACTAGGAGTAAAGTGCAGATATTCAGGTAGAAAATACGTTTCAAAAAGTAATTTTGATTTTTTTATCGAAATAGTTGCTGGCAAATTGTTAATAAACATCCAAAGACACTCGCGAAAAAAAAAGATGCATTTCCTAATCCTTTTGCAAAATGGGTAACTCCGTTGTGAATGTTTAACGCCCTTCCCGAGCGGGCTTTGTGTTCAGAGTGGGGGATGCCGATTCCGAAAGAGAATGTAGTTGTGCAGTATTTCAAATGGATTGCGAGATAAAGCACCAGCGTACAGCTCAAAATGTACTCTTGTTTCTTTATTAAAGGTCAGAGGCAGTTTTCAGAAAGCAGTGAATTCATGTGGTGCTCCATCCAGTCCACAGCACCAGCACTGCTGGTGTCTTATCAGTTTAGAAACGCTGGGGTGAGAATTGTGACGTGTGGTGTGTTAATTATCACAAGTGATAATTGCTTTGTAGAAAACTCCGCTATCTTGCTGCAGGTCTGACCCCCCCCCCCCACCACCACCACCACCCCCCCCACACACACACACACACCACACACCCCTCCAGCCCTCCCAAGAAAAAAAGGTCAGGCAGCATTTACGTAGAGAGGAAAATTAGTTAACATTTCAGGTCGACGACCTTTCATTGGAACCATGCGTCAGCCTAGAGACTATGTGGGTCCAATTCCCTACACGGAGCTTAGACCCATAATCGTCAGCCACACAATTACCGCTGTAACTGTAATTTGCGCCCCTTTATTCCACTCCCGGGATTTCTGGCAAAGGGGAGAGCAGTACAAGCGAAATGTGTTTTTCGAGTAGGCTGCGAGTGGGTGGCTTTGGTCCCAGACGCACATAATATTATCAGAAAGATGTAGCTGAGATTTTCAGAGTAACCGGATGCCAGCTGTAAAGCAGTGTGTGTGTGTGTGTAAAAAGTAATGTTGTGCAATCACTGCTCATTAGCTCGAGGTTTGAAGGATGATCTGAAACTTCAGTGGCCAATAACTTATGAAACAAGGAGTGCTTTGTTTTTGGCAGCTTTTTTTTTCTCTCTCTTTCGCCTGGGAAATCGGCCATCTTTCCTAGCTTTGAAAGCCCGAGCCAGATCACTTGGCTTGTCTCGTGTAAGTGCAGCACTTGGACATTGCGGAGTCAGGACTCGAGTTCATTCCCCCCCCCCATCCACTGCCTCCCCCCACCACCACCACCACCCCCTACCCCGAATCAAACAGACCCAACAGCAAGTCAGCATATACGACTCGCTCTCACCACCGCGTGTTTGTAGCACATTCCGTTGGCCTTTTTTTGGGTGTATTTTTAGCTCAAATTGTAAGCCGTTATGCATCTGCAGTGGGGCTGCGTCTGTTGAGTTATCCACAGGACTTAATTTTGATTTGAGATTGAGGGCGCTACGTGCCTTATCAATTTTAATGGCTTCCATTAAAAAAGAGAAGAGAACAAAAAATTCTCTTGTGCGAGCCCACAGCTGGTCTACTGTACAATGCGAGCCTTATGGTCGTTAGTTCGTGGAACCCAGAATGGCACCCAGTGGAGCTGTGTGCAGGAGGAAAATTGCAAACCTCCCAATTTCAGATCTGCACAGTTGCCAACGTTTGCGAAAATACTGCGTGTGTTACATAATGCCGCCACCTGTTATACATCCATAAAATCACCAGATTGTACTGCGTAGAGCTGGAGTCATTCACCAGCGGGGAAAAAAAAAGGACTTTCTATTTTTAATCACTCCTTCTCAAGTTGAAGCGTCTCAGAAAGCTTCGCAGGTAAATTTTGTCGAGTGATGGGACTATTTATGTAGGTAAATATGACTGTGTTTGATTGACAAAGCTAGATACATCTACTGAGCCATTATGTTACCTTCCTAACCGTATTTAAGGTCTGGGGTGAAAGACAAACTAGCATTTGTCGACTGCCTCAAGTCTTGAGTTGCGAGGTACCGCTCAATGCGCGACTGTTTGCGGGGACGCTGCTGTGTGCAGTTGGCTGCCGCGTTGTTTCGCCCACAAAATATACAGTCACTCCGCTTTACAGTGTGTCCTGTGAAGCGCTTTGAGGCGTCTCGAAGACGTGACAAGGCGCTGTGTCAAATTCAAAGATTATTATTATTTTAGATTCTCTTCCCTTTCTAAAATAACTTTCGATGAAAAAGGGTTATGACCCTGAAGAAAGAAGATATCAGTGAATGCTAACAGGGTGATGCTCTCTCTCCCCCCCGCCTCCTCTCCCCCCCCCCCCCCCAGCCAGATTTTTATACTTGCCAGCCAGTAGATAAATACAACCCTCATCCCTCATAAACGGGTGGCAAAGGACTGATTTGGTTTACTTATTCTGAGAAATATTTTTGACCGAGTCTGACATTAAGGTCGTTTTAAGCCACTGGAATAGCATTTGAGTTCTTCATCAATGTGTAGCAAGTATTCCTCGGTTGAAAGGTTTAACGGATTGGTTCCCAACAACTATTTGTCACACTGTCTGATCTCGATTTGGTGGTTGTCAGGTGGATACTAAAGATCTCACCACCCTTTAAAGAAAAGGGAGTTTCTCTTGGTGTCCGAGTCATTAATCCTCCGGATTAATTGGTTTTCCAACCTCATAATCCACTTCCCATGAGTTACCCGTAAAGCACTGGTCATGAGGCATTATTAAAATATGTAGGTTACTTCTTTATTTCAAGGTGTAAATATAAATCGGGCATTTTAGCTTTTGATGCTGTGAGCGAGCTATTCTGGAACATTGCTGGGATACAAGTGTAAATCAGCTTCAGTGTAAACTGCATTAAAATAGAAATGAAGCCTCTGCTATATTAAGAAAATCCACACTCGGCTATGGCCCAATAAAACCTAAACCATCAGTCAGTTCCTGCATTACTATAATAAAACAAACTCGTTGTGAGATCAGGCGTGACTTTAGCTGTGGTAAGGATGAACGGCCAATGGAGATGCACTGTCAAAAAGTTTGCCCTGAAATAAGGACGGGAATAAGTTGGATGAATTTCAACCCCAGTTCTTCTCCTGATGCAAACCTAACCCCTAAGATTGGCCTTGTGTGGTTCACGAGAAGTGTATAACGGAAGTTTAACTGAAGATAAATTGATTTCTAAACGTATTGCCCTGGCGCTGCGAAGCTTTTAAGGGTTAGTTCCACACCCAGATACACTGGGTTTGAGGCACATTGGGAGAGAAGTGTTTTATACTTTGTATGAATCGTTTGGGGTTATAGCAATACTTTACCTGGATTTAGAACCAGCGTAATGTGAATGGTGACAGCTACTAGAGTATCCCTGGACAGCACTGATGTTTGCCCGGTAAGTGGGCAAGTAAATAGAAATACTCAAATGCTGTACGAATACAGAAACAGGAGGAGGCCATTCAGCCCCTCGAGCCTGTTCCGCTATTCTTTTAGATCAGGGCTGATCTGTACCTCAATTCCAGTTACTCACCTTTGCCCCACATCCCTCGATACCCCGACCTAACAAAAATCTATCCACCTCAGTCTTGAAAATTTAAATGTATCCAACATCCACAGCCTTTTTGGGGAGAGAGTTCCAGATTTCCACAGCCATTACAGATTTCAGTGCTGACAAATCCTTGTACAGACCATTTCACTACCTTGGCCCAACCTCGACTGTTAATGAGCCTTGTGTCGATGTTGTAATTATGCACCATGCGCAAACACGTGCGGAAAAACCATGGGTGCCCTTAATTATGTAATTAACCCAAAGCGTAAAGAATGGGTTAGTTTCACATAAGTCGCATAAAAGACCCCAATGTGCAGTATCACTAAACAGTATACTGCCTACTTGTTTACTAAAGAGAATCAGGGTAATCCGAGGCACTATTATAACTATTATCGTATCTGTCTGTCGTGCTTCTCTGCTTTGTCGTGGCAGGACAGAATAATAATTGCCACATCTCATCCCCGGGTTGGGGGTTAGGTTTTTGCCAAAGTGTTGGATCAACAGAAATGAAAGGTCATGTTTAGACGCTCCAGACGTGCTCGCTAAGTACGGGCCGCGGGCTAACCTCCCATTCCCCTACTCCGCTCACTTTCTACGTCTCCTCTCGCACACTTTGTAAAAACCGTGCCTTGTCAGCTCCAGATTGAGCCGATGCAGAAGTCTCCAGTGCCAATTGCCCCCATTGCTTGGGGACGGGGCGGGGGGGGGTGGTGTTGGGGGGTTGGAGGTTTCAGAGCGCAGCGCGGAGGAGTCGGTCGGCAAAAAAATAATGGGTTTCGGTCCGTGCAGAGACATGAAATTATTAATTTTCACGTTCTTCCGTTTGACATTGCCTTGGGTGGAGAGCAGCAAAATCCCTCCAGAACAACAGAAGAGACTTTAGAAAAAAAATATTCTTTTTTTTGCTGTTGACAGCCTGCCTCCCTACAGAAACAGGCTTTTCCACAAGCCATCCTCTTTCTGTATTTTGCAAATAGATTTTCCTGTAGCTGCTGTCATTCAATTATCACCTCGGGAGATTTGAGGACATAACTGATGATCCTGTTAAACCACTTCAGCTGGGTCTACCGTCGATCTTTCATCCTTTCTATCTGCCGTCATTAAGCATAGCACAGCCTATGTGTATTTTATGGGGTGACCCTGACACATGTCAGGTTGATGTTCTGCAGGGATGATAGGATCGTGGCTTTAATGAAGAGCAGATAAATAGAAAAATATTTACCATAGGTAGACTTGTAGTAATTGCTTATGTGTTTTTTTTTAAAAAAAACCAGAGCCAAAACATTGTCCAACAGAGTCTGGCTGGAAATGTAATACTATACAAGTAAACATCTACAGAATACATAAAGGTTGATTTAAATTAAGCAAAATGACGCAATTCAGCTATACGTTAATACTAAAAGAATTGTGGCGCTTTAAGATTTGTGTCTTGTCCCATCTTTCCTTCTCAGGCCAGTAATTCATGTGATTTTTCTTTTGAAAGGTAATTATTGTCCACCTCCTTAAATCTATAATGCTACTTTAGTTGTATCGATTAACACAGAAAAGGAATGGAATAATTTTCCAGCAGACTTAGGGTAAGGCGCTATATCAAATGCAAGGATTAATATTATTATTGTTAAATGCAACTGACTGATCTCCGTTTGGTGGTTTTGATGTGGCGTTAGCATTTCACAAGAGCGTCACAAGTTAGAACCTCACAGATCTCTTTAATGAGGTTAAATATAACATGCTGCTCCACCACTAGAATTCAGCCTGTGCATTGAGGCAAGCGGGGTTGAAAAAGAGCTTGGACAGGAAAAGTGCAGCTCAAATGAGGTCAGATCTTGTAGGTTGGGGGTGACTGACGTGTGCCGATTATTGTACAAGACGTACTTCACGTTCTGCGATATGTTTCCTGACACTTGAGCCATTTACGTTGCACTTTTACCATTCAGGCACCTTTTTAAACCTCGGGGTCCACAGTTCGACCAAATTCGAGGATCTCAAAGTCTCCATCGGCGTGGTGGGCGATTTTTTTAAAAAAAAGAACAAACTTTGTGTTTTGTAGCGTCGAAAGGTTTCGAAGGGCTGCACAGGAAATTATGGTGAAGTGTAGTGACTGTTTGTGTGGTTGCGTCTATTTTTGGGTTCCTTACTAATGTAGTTTTGAGTGAGTGACAAGGAACTAATATATCTCCTTATCACTCATCTAAATCTAATGCGAGGTGTCTCAGATGTTTGGAAAATCAAAGTTTGATGAGGTTTTCTGTCTTCCTTCTTATTGATCCTCCAGTAATCCTGTTTCGAGTTACTGACTTGTAATTGGTATTCTCCGTGATGAGCTGCACAAATTCGGCGGCTTTGCAACAGTAATGAGCGGTCACCAAATCAACAAAGGGCAGTAGATTTTGTTTGGTTTAATCTTATTAAAATGCGTTCTAACAAATGGTTCTACTAATTGGAACATTTTCAGTCCTGAGTCAATGAGCACTTCTTTGATCAAGAGCTTCTGGTGCATTTTTACTTGTTCAATTTTGCATTTTATGTCAGCATGAAAAATAATCGGAAGATGCTAAAAGGGAAATACCATGTGCCAAGTAACGGTCCCGATGGATCAGGTCAATCAGCCTGAGTCAGAATGTCTCCTATTTTAGTGGCAAAGTTTCAGTCCGTTGACAATCAGTTATTTTTATTGCACTGCAAAGTCAGCCATCCTTGTACTCTCGATTCAAATCTTCTCCCTATTCATGAGACCTCCTGAACCAGAGAGTTTAAAATATTCTGAAAGAATTGCCTCCCCTGAAGCTGCTATTTTTGCCAAATACATTGCCCAACAAGCTTTTGGAAGTAGTTTTTTTTCCCCCCCAGATAACATCAAAAATGTTTGCTCTGCATCCAGTTGACAGCAATTTTGCTCCCAAGCAAAATGGACCACACTGGCTTTGTTGACAATTTGAGCCACGTTGTACAAAGCAGGTAGGTGAGCAACCGTGTCTGTCTCCAGAGGTCTCGGTTGGCTCTGTCCCTCCTGCTGGCTCAGGAGATCGCAGCTTCTCAAGACTTCCCATCGCGATCTCGACAAACTCCAGTGTGAATAAAAGCACGAGGCTTCTCGTGTCTGCGCTGGCAAGCACAGCTCTCACTCGGGAATCAGGGAAGATTCGTATTTCCATCGCTAGAACACTAACGCTTGCTCCAGAGGTCTGGGAAAAAAACAGCTCTTGATGGTAGAGTTTCCCCCCGCCGCCCCCACTAGGGACAAAACTCCCTTTTCCTTGTTTATCTTATAATGCTGCAAGGTAAATATCATTCATTGCTTGTGCCATAACCGGTTCTAAACAACCTGGAGTCCTGGAAGATGTTAGGGCTTTGTTTAACTAAGGCAAGTCCAGCCGGATACACGCACGCACAAACAACACTCACACACACCTGCTGCTTCTGTGTTTAAGGTTGGAGGAAGCTGATAAAGGTTGGGCTGTAAGCGCTGCGAGCTGCAGACGCTTTCATGCGAGATGTTTTGAACAATTTATTGCTTGCGAAATTCCTAACCGTCGTTTTGTGCTCTCGGTAAACCTCGTTTATTGAAGTTTAATCATAACACACACGGCAACGGGGATAAAAATGGCAGCGGAGTGGGGGGGTGGGTGGGGGGGGGGAACGTGTCTTGCGCTGTTAGGCACCGGAAACTAGGGTCTCATTACCCACTGCCCTTGCCAATAGCATGTATGCTTATTAGCTTGTATGCTCGAAAAGTGACAGCTAATTTGCCGGGATGCCTTTTTTTAAAAAAAAAGGAAAGGCCTTTTGATCAATGATTTGCTTGTGTTGATGTTTCTGCAGACTATTGATTTCCACAGTGGCTTTGTTCAGTAAATTGATGCACTGTAGGCTCAGGCTTTGTAGACATTTGATTAATGTCTAATTGAGTTTGTGTGTGTGTGTGTGTGTGTCGAAACTGGGAACCGTTCTGCTCCCATTTGTTCCTCTTTGAAGTTTGCCTGACATGTTCTTTTGTTTAAGCACAACCATCACCACCCATCTAGTTACCAATGTGTAGTTCCTAATCCGCCTGATTCACTGCACTTCAACCCGCGTGGAACCTTAAATCCCATTACAGCCGTGGAAGGCAGGATTGCTTACCAAGTCTGGACTGGGTTTTCGAAATCTTTTTAACACTCGCTTGCCTGAAAGTCCCGTCTCACTTATACTCACTCCAATCTGATTTTAACCAAACTCCGGCTCGAAATCGAAAGCAGGGCATTGACTCGATGGGCATCTTTTCACTGTATTTTTTGCCTCATCCAAATATTTATATGACAAACTTAAAATATCGTTATTTGGGGAGATGGAGGGTGGGGGGGGGATGTCGTTCTTAATTTATTTTTCACTATTAAATGTCAGTACCGTTTGATCTTTATACTTTTGGAAACACAGCCAGGATCGTGTGGTGGGGCTTAGGAAAACAAATTTGTTCCTCTGTCAGCCTCCCCTCCCCAACCCCTGAAGGCAAATATGTAACCAGGAAACGGTAAGGATTAACAGTCCATGTATTCAAGAGGAAGTTTGATGGTTTTAACAGGAAACTAGACCATCACATGAGGGAGAGGGGAATAAAAGAGTTTGGGGTGGGGAGTAAAGGAATGGGTGGGGACTTCTTTTGGTTGGAGTATAATGCTCGCATGGACTGGCCGGCCCGATGGCCTATTACCGTGCTGGCCGTACATTCTTTGCAAACCTTTGCACAATACTCTTTGTTAAATGAAACAATCGCTCGCGAATTACGTGCTGCTTCCTGGAGTTCGCGTTTCACTGACCCCGTAGCGTCAGAGGAAATTAAAGCACAGGTTGTTTTTATCCTTGAGGCAATGAGACCGGTTTCTGGGAAATGCGAGATTGAGGGACGTGGTGAGAAACTGAGATTGAGAACTACCAGAAGGATGGATTTGAGCCCAAAAATAATTGTGTTGCTGGTTTGCGCAGAGACAGCTGGTGGAGGGGTGGTGGGTGGGGGGGGAGAGAGAGAGAGGAATTATCCCAAGTACCCACCCCTGATCACTCTCCACTGACCTCTGCTGGAGATTCGCTTGTGTCAGTGTCTAACTCAGGCTCTATATCATCCCAAACCCCAGCTGCCGCTCCCTGTCAAGGCTCGAGGCTCACGTAAAGAACGGCCATTTGGCATCTAGAATCCTAGACTGTTACGGCACACAGAAACTAGCCGTTCGACTCCCCAAGACTGCGCTGGTGTTTTACTCCCATGTGAGCCAGCGAGTCTAGTCACGCTCTCCCCATTCCCTTTAATGTTCCACTTTTTCCAGCACTTATCCGATTTCCCCTTTCAAATCATTTATTTTCAACTTGCAATTCGGGTCACCGTCTAGAAGACGTGAACAGCGCTATATCAAACACAAGGATTATTTATTATTATAATTTACACAACGCACTTCACAAATTGAGGCGGGGGAGGGAGAGTGGGGCGCATTATTATCTGTATATCGCCCTTCAAGAAGGAGAATGTCTGGTTACGTGGGTGGTGCGGGGTAATGAGTTGAGCTTGAGTGTGTTCCTCGCAAAACAACTTGCGTCTGTGCCAGTACGTCAAAGGAATCTACACCCGCCCTCCGCGTCCATTGATATCCACATTTCGAGCCTGTCGAGTGGCTCCAGGTTCAGGGTTGTGTGATGCTCCTTCGCTGACAACCATTTTGCTGTGTTCCAGGGGGAGCTGGTGACATTTTATTACTACTGGAAGAAAACTCCGGAAGCTGCCAGTTCCCGAGCACATCGCAGACACCGCAGACAGGCTGTGTTCAGGAGGATCAAAACTCGCACAGCAACAACACCAGTGAATCCTTCTCGACCGCCGTCTGGTGAATTCTGTGAGTTCCGATCCAGTTTGGTTATTGATCCGAGCGGGGAGGGTGGGGGCGGAAGAGAGGGAGAGAGAGAGAGCGAGCACATTGAGGTCGGATGCCGATCAAATCATGTCGTCCATAACACCCCCCCCCACCCCCCCCCCGCCGCCCCCCGACTGGCAGGAAGCAGGGCCCCACTTGTCAACCCGCCGGAAGCCAAAATGGCCGGGGTCCAGCTGGTCATTGGGTCCTGCGTCCTAAACCTGTGCAGGTGACCCGGAAGTCGGCCAGTCTGACCTTCCCGTACACCAGCCGGTGTTTCGAAGTGGCTCTTGGAGTCAGCGCCCGCATTTTAGGTCGCTCTTTGGGGGTTCGTAAACATTGGGGTCGGCGTGGCCCCAAATCGAGCTACAAAGTGAACCCTCATTACAATACGAACGGTGTTCTTTAAGGTTGAGCTGTGGCACGTGGGTTATACCATGCCGGGGCCCTGGTTGCCCTTTCTCTGACAGTAATCGAGCTGCTCACGCAATGGCGGGCGCGCACAGGTCTCCAAAGGCCGCCCACGCGGGGCTGGAAAGTGAGCGTTCGAGCTGTCGCCTCTCCTCAAGAGCGATTGAGCTGCGGCAACGTCCAGGGCTTGACGAAAATCGTAGCCGAGGCCAGTCGTGAAACTGCTACTGCGTTGCTTCCCAAATCCACCGCAGGTTGGGCCTGGGGTAAGGGTATCGGACACGGGCCTCGACAGCTGCGGTATTGGAACTTTCTCAAGCCCCCGTTCGTCATGGGAGCGGTGCGAATTGCGGGTGCGGAAATCGCGAGCCGGGCGAGGACACGAAGCGGTGGGGGGGCGGGGCAGATACGCTGCCGTGTTCGTTTGTATTTTGAAAAGTGCCAGTCCGCCAGGGGGACTGTAAATTTCATTGACTCTGTGACAAGTTAACGGCGTGGCAGCTTGAACCGATCTGAAGAGATGCTGCGACTTGACAAATCGTTTCAAACACCAAGCTCACACACTGGCTCATAGTAATATACTAAAACCAAAGAATGTGTCTTCAATAGCGTGCACGAGGTACCGATTGAATATAAAGCTTGGCTTTGTTGGGAGTGCTCAGGATTTTGACTTGGAAGTTTGTTGGACTTCAACTCACAAGACCAACTGTTCAGCACTTCTCCCAGCTCAGTCACAGTCTGGGTTGATAGCGTCAGCCTCGACTGCCATCAGTGTTAGGGGATCTCACTGTGTTATCAGAGGTGCCGTCCTTCAGGCGAGACACTAAACTGAGGTCCCATCTGCCGGTTCATTAAAAAAAAATTCTGTGATGCTGTCTGGAAAGAGAAGGAAGTGGGTCCTCATGTTCTGACCAACACTCCGCTGCCTATGAAAAAAAAGTCACCAGACCTGCAAGCAATTACTGCGAATCTCTTGGCGACGTTTTGACGTATAAAGTGCTATAAAAATGCAGGTTCTTTTCTTTCTAAAGCCCTGGTTGTGCTAAACCGATTAATAAGGTTGTCGGCACTGTCAACGTACCATAAAAATGGTAGGTTTTTATGTAACAGGTAGAAAGATTTATCAGCGATAAAGGAGCAAAGTGCTATTGATTTTGTGGAGAAACTCAAACAGAATTTTTAATGCCAAGTTGCACACTCCTTTATTCCTCATAGTAAAACGGTGCATGTAAAATAATGCACATCAAACAAATAAATTAACCAGATGTATCAGTTTAGCGTCATCTTAAAATGCTTTTGGTGCGCCCATATAGCTTAGCTATAATTTGCAATTTTTCTAACGTTTTTCAAAGTCACGGTTCCTCGTCTCTGCAGCTCTCTTCCGAGTGTAAACTGATCCTCCACAGGGTGAAAAAAATCTATCCTCCACTACATTCGATCGTGTGCTTATTTCTGCTTCATTGATTTCTCCCCTTAGTGGATCTGAGCTCTGCCAGCGAGGATGACTTTGACAGCGAGGACAGCGAGCAGGAGTTGAAGGGTTACGCCTGTCGTCATTGTTTCACAACTAGTACGTGGGATTTTTCTTTTATACTACCATTAACGGCACAAAATTTCTGTCACTCAATCCACGATTGTTTGCGGGGACGTCGCTGTGCGCGATTGGTTTTTGCCCACGAAACACACAGTCAATTCACTTGACAGTGTATCCCGTGAAGCGCTTTGAGACGTCTCGAAGATGTGATCAGGCGCTGCATCAAATGCCAGGATTATTATTATATTAATGTTATTGAACTCAGCATTGTAATTATATGTATAAAATGACCTTGCTGGTGCATGTGTCATCTGTTGTTTTTCCTCTGTGTGTTTTTTTTTACGTTCTTACTGTCGAGGCGTCCTTCCTGCAAATCCTTGTGTAAAATGAGTTTTTATCGGAAAAAAAAACAGCCTCCAAAGATTGGCACCACGGAGGGAGAGACAACATACTGCTGTGTACAGAGTGTCGCATTCACTTCAAGAAGTACGCGGAATTGCCGCCGATCGAGAAGCCAGTGGACCCGCCACCATTTATGTTTAAACCAGTCAAGGAGGAAGAAGATGGTCTGAGTGGGAAACATAGCATGAGGACCAGAAGAAGTCGAGGCTTGGTATGAATGTCTTTGTTGTTCTATCTTTCCTTCGTCTGTCTCCAATAATGTGCAGACCTTCTGCAGAGAGAAAAAAAATCAATGTGCTGTGAACACGATTACTAGTTTTGTGCCGTTCTCCCCAAGTGTGTTTTAGGAGCTGTCGAATTAATAATCGTAGGTGCCACAGCACAGGATCCAACACCCAATAACCACTGAGTGCTTTGCTTGCCATTGACCTATATTTCAGCTTACTTTGTTTTTTTCCCCTCGTCAGATGAATTCAGCGGCAGCCATTAGATATTGCCGTGCTCCGAATTATTTTGAGACAGAAGTTCCCGACGATGGGAGGTATAAAAAGTTCCCCAACACGCTTTTTTTTTGCAGCTGGACATTAGCTCTCACTGTCCCAGTTGGAGCTAATGAAACATGGAAATTGTGAGGAACTCCTGCCTTTCCACGAGATCACTGAGGCTGGATTTCCAAATGCTTACAGCTCTAATCCATAGCAGGCAATGACCTCAATACGAAGCTCGATCTTGTTTTTCAAAAAAAAACGCAGCAGTGAGAGTAGAGCCTGGGTTAAACCGAGTTGAGTGATGATAGCTGAAGGCTAAGGCAGGTTCTAGACACGTGTTCAGAACTCTGGCAACTAAGGGTCACATAACTAATTGCTTTTATAAAACAGTATAGTTCACGTAAATCAGTTAAGCACGCAGACAGGAGACCTCTACGCTTAAACATAGCCCGTAAATTTTGCATTAAAATAAATGTTTAAGTCACCACTACATTGCAGGAGTGAGCTGGCACGTTTTTTGAATTGGCGACTGCCGCTGCTATAAGCTTGCTTATGGGTTGTTGTTAAACCGCCCGCCCGTCTCCGTATAGCTCTAATAATGATAATAATAATTTTATATTGTCGATTAGATGTCTTCACTGCGTAGTGGTCGTAAAAAGCTGACAGCCAGTCCTGACGGTAGAACCTCACCTATCAATGAAGACATCAGGTCCAGTGGGCGTAACTCTCCCAGTGCTGCCAGCACATCCAGTAATGATAGCAAAGCAGAATCTATGAAAAAACCCAGCAAGGTAATGTGCTGATAACGGTTATTTTCTAGTCCTAATTAACTCGCTACATTTGTCGAACCTCCTGAGAGAAGGGAACCTGTCTTAGCGAGGGGAGAGACTGGCTGTAGCAGGAGCACAAAATTGTGCATCCTCAGAAGGTGGTAGAAAACAGATTTTGTAATAATCTTATAATTAGGCAGCCTTTTATATATTTTCTTTTCTAAAACAAAAAAACCCCAACTTTTCAAAACAAAAGGAGGAAAACATGAGTGTGCACTTCACACGGTAAGTAAATGTTATGGACTGTCACTTAAGTGTCTGTTAATGGCACACGATATAACTGCATTTCATATAAGTCTCTGTTTTCTGTTGCGACTGTGTATATTGTTGTTCTCTGCTGTCTAAAAGTGCCTGGAATTCATATTTGTGCGATGCTTTTATGATAAAGTAAGTAAGGTATTATTTCCATTTGTCGATGGGTGAGTCACAAAGGGGTATAGGTTTGAGTTAATAGCAAAGAACTAAGGAGGCGGCGAGAAGAATCCCTACATAGAGGGCGATCGGAATATGGAATTCTCTGCTGCAAATTGCGGCTGAAACAGATCCCTAAATTCTTTTAAGTACACTTGAAAATAGATTATGGGGAACCAGCAGGATCGTGGCATCCATCAGATGATGTGGCTTACGTGGAAAAAAAAACGGTGCAGGCTCAAAGGACCAAATGGCCTGTTTCCGTGCTGTGGCACTCTTGACAATCTCTATAAACTGAATAAGAACTACTGAACGCCTTGAAATGATTGGCATCTGAATCTAACTGAAATCTGACCGTTAAGCGTTTCTACTACACCAAGACATATTGGTCTGTTTTTTTGGGGGGATGGGGGGGGGAGCTTGGATTTCTAATTAACACGTGGCTAAGGGTATTTGCGCTCTTTCCACAACGGATGCTGTAGTGGCTTGGGATTCCTGTGTCTGGCACTTGCTTGGTGACGATCTAAACTTGCTCTCCATCACCATCCCTCCCTAAAAGCATTGAGTATAAGCGAAATATTGTGGCAGAAAATTGCTTGCTGACTTCCAGAGTGTTAGAGCAAGACCTGGTGCTGTCTAACACGTCGATCAATGGCTCTGTACAGTTGTACAGATCCCTATTTGCTGCCGCAGTAAAGCACTGCTTTAAATAAAGTTCTGTCGAAGGATAAGTTCGGCCTTTTCACCAGTCGGTTTACTTCCTTGACCGAGCTGATGTCGGTCTCACTTCTTTTCCCCGGCAGAGGTCCAAGGATGACATATCGTCCCCATCGAAGAATGCCAAACGCCAAAGAGAGAAGACTGCCTCTGACACTGAAGAGCCGGAGAGATTGATTGCAAAGAAATCCAAAACACAGGTATGAAGGAAGAAAGGTACACAGTTCGTGCTTGTTAAGTGAAGGATTTGGACTCGCCAAACACCTTGAGCGCACGGTAAATGGCGCTAGGTAAATATCGCTGTTACATAACTACTGTGGAGACTGACAGGAATACCTGAATATAAGGAGACTTGGCTCCCAGCCTTTTACTCGGTTCCCAGGCATTGGTTTCTACATTAGCACGTACGAGGGGGCATTTTGATGTGCTCCTTTACACACTGCTGCCCAAGACATTGGGCAATTGGTCCAGTGAGACTGACGGTGATTGGACTTTGAAGTCAAATGCAAGGATTGTTGTTTATTTTTTCACTGCCAAATGAGTGGGCAGCCTTGTAGATTCCCAACCAGTGCTGCGACTTGGCCAACACGAGGGGTGTGTGAGAGCTTGACCCACCCACCCATTTCCCAGGTTGTGTGTCCAGGATCCTCCTTATCTAGCCCCACTAGGGATCAGGAACAGATCTGAGTGGAGGGACTGGACTTTCTGAGCTGCCATCTGCTCTTAAGAGAGCGTTTGTAGAAAAACAACTCGCATTAACATATTGCTGTTTGCAAGCAAGAATGTCTCAAGTCCTTTAACAAAGGGATGATATTGAAGAAACTGACCTTTAGCTGTTGTGGTTCGTTTGCGTATTCTGTTTACAGAAAGAGTTGTTGAACGGAGATGAGACTGGGCAGGCCTTGTATTTACAGGTCAAAAACAGCCCGTTTCCTATGAGCTAAATTTACATTGCTGAAACCCAGCATCTATTCCAAGCTCCCAATTTTTGTGTCAGAGGTGACAAACTGATTAAAGCATCGCTGTTGTGCGATAAGTGTTGAGAAGTCAAATTCACTGCCTCAAACGCAACCCTTTTTAGTTCAAATTTTTGGCTGCATTTGAAGCCGGCTTAAAAATTTACATATCAATATAATTACGGCTGGCTTCCCCCATTGTTACGGCTTGTCCTGTAATTTAGATGAATATATATCTTCCACACGAGACTCGGCCCATTGGCTTTAGCGCTCATTGTTAGTGGCAAATTGAAATGTTCCTTATTAATTGTCATTTCAGAATTGCTTTGGTGGAAAAAATCAATCATATTCGACGTGAAAGACCTGGATTCTTGACTTCTAATATTTTACTGTCGCATTTAAAGCTTTAATATCATTATTATTATTATTATTATTGCCCTTACAGCTCCAGTTTGACAAATCTGTTATCGTTTTGCTCTTGCGTGTTCTTGGGTGTCATCTTGGTAGCATTTGCCCCTGGGTCAGAAAGTTGCGAGCTCAAGTCTCTCTGTGTCGGGTCAGAGGTGTGAGACATTGAACTAAAGCCCCACCGGTACCTGTTCTTGACAATTATTACCACAAAGCACTTTTGAGATAAGACGTTTCACCCATAAAATATGCAGTCAATCCACTGTACAGTGGACTCAGTGAAGCGCTTTGAAACATTCTCAGCAACGTTAGAAGTCGCCGCGTAAAAATGCAAGCAACAATATTGTATCTTGACGCACAGCTTCATCAAAATCAATTCATTTATTTATTTTTTGCTTTCTGAACCTCCAATCGAGCAACAATTGGCAAACTGGACCCGTTGCAACTTTTGGGCACTTGCGACTATCGGATGGCGACATCTTTTTGCCCCTTGCGCAACTTTCTCAACCCGTTCCGTGCGAAACGACCGAGAAGGATCGCGTGCTCGTTAACAGGCTCTCGCTCTGTGACCGTTTTTTTTCTTCTTCTCCTTTCTTTCTTTCAATTCCTTTTTTCCGATTTACCCCAGGAGATCAGCAGGCCAAATTCCCCGTCGGAAGGCGAGAGCTCCGATAGCCGCAGTGTCAACGATGAAGGGAGCAGCGATCCCAAGGACATCGACCAGGACAACCGCAGCACGTCGCCCAGTATCCCCAGCCCGAGGGACAACGAGAGCGACTCCGACTCCTCCGCCCAGCAGCAAGTCTTGCAGTCGCAGCCCCCGGTGCATCAGGCGCCGTGCGCCGGGCTGCCGCCATTGGAATCGCCGCAGATGCCGCCTCCGGTGGCCTGCTCAGCTGCCTCGCTCGCTCAGCAGCTCTCCCCAGTCTCCCAGCCCCTGAGCCAGACACCGATCCACTCCCTGATCCTGCCCGCCCCACAAGTGCACCCCCAGAGGCTCCCGTCCCCGCACCCTCCCGTGCAGCAACTGCTGCAAACCCAGTCGCAGCCGCTGCCCCAATCCCAGCCTCCCCTCCACGCCCAGGTCCAGCCTTTGCCGCAGCACTCACTGCAAGCTCAGCCTCACATACAGCTTCCGATGCAGGGCCCGCCTTTCTCCCTTGCCGTTCAGGCCTCACAGGCGTCAGCCCAGGCGGCTTCCGCCCACCCCCAGCCACACGCTCCCGCCCCAACGCAGCCGCAGCTCCTGCCGCCCCCGCAAACGCAGCAACAGGCCCAGCCCCCCCGGGAGCAGCCTTTGCCGCCGGCCCCCGGGGCGATGCCCCACATCAAGCCGCCCCCCACCACTCCCATCACCCCCATCTCCAACCCGCAGTCGCACAAGGCCCCGCCTCACCACTCTGGACTCCCGCCGTTCCCGCAGATGCCTTCGAACCTGCCGCCCCCTCCGGCTCTCAAGCCCCTCAGCTCCCTCTCGACGCACCACCCTCCCTCCGTGCACCCGCCCCCGCTGCAGCTCATGCCTCAAACTCAACAGATCCAGCCTCCTCCTGCCCAGCCCCCGATCCTCACCCAAGCTCAGAGCCTCCCAGCCACGGCTGCGCACCCCCCGGCGCCATCCCACCAGGTCCCCTCCCAGCCCCCGTATCCCTCGCACTCGTTCATCCCCACGGGGCCTCCTGCGATGGCATCTCCAGCGGCACCTGCTCCAGCCACGTCGAGCGTGGCCTCCGTGCCCACCATTCAACCCACCCCGGCCGCTGTGGCCTCTGTGGCGTCCGCTGGGAGCTCGGCCTGCGCGGTCTCCGCCCCGTTGGCGAACATTCAGATTAAAGAGGAGATCCAAGAGGAGCCGGAGGAGCCCGACAGCCCCCCGCCACCTCCCAACAGGAGCCCGTCTCCAGAACCGACGGTTGTTAGCACACCAAGCCACGCCAGTCAGTCAGCCAGGTATGGCAAGGATTCTTTTACCGTTCAGTTATACTGGTAGCGGTGGAGATTAAATAAAGACATAGATATGTCCTTCTCCTTTACCTCCCTCCCTCCCTACCTACCTATTTACCTACTATCCTATTTATCCTATCGTGTCTATCCTGTTTGTGGCTGGCGCATTTCGCCCACAAAATATACAGTCACTACTCTTTACAGTATATCCTGTGAAGCTCTTTGGGACGTCTTGAAGACGTGATAGGGCGCTATACAAATTGCAAGTATTATTATTATTATTACCTATGTGCCTCATTTGAATTTTTTTGTTTTTGCTTTGATCTGTTTTTAGGTTCATCAAACATTTGGACCGTGGCTACAATTCCTGCGCGAGGACAGACTTGTACTTTGTACCGCTGCAAGGCTCCAAGCTGGCCAAGAAACGAGAGGAAGCAGTGGAAAAGGCCAGGCGAGAAGCTGAGCAGAAAGCAAGAGAGGAGAAGGAGAAAGAGAAGGAAAAGGAAAAAGAGAGGGAGAGAGAACGGGAACGGGAGAGGGAGGCTGAGAGGGCCGCGGTGAGTTTCCGTGCAGGGAGACGTTGAAATAATTCTCTCGGCAGAATTTATAACTCTCTCTGAAATATTAATGCAACCCCATTGTGTCCGCAGTTTATTTCTACAGTGGGTATTATTAACCTACTAGCGCAACGTGGTCATCCCTTGATATTGGATGCTACTCTTTTCAGCGAACCCTACGATACAAGTTGCGTCAGTCGAATTTCAGGCAGGAGGCACGCACTCAGGAGTCCTGTATCTCCGTGGTTAGAGCCCTCGCCTCACAAGCAAGAGACCTGGGTTCGATTCCCAGCAGGGGGCGAAACCTTGGGCAAGTTTCCTTACTCCACACTCACGCCTGATAATAGTCCTTTTAAAAAAAACAATCGTGGATTGGTCACTTCAATCCTCGACTGTTTGTGGGGACTCTACTGTGCGCAATTGGCTGCCGCGTTTCGCCCACAAATATACAGTCAATTCGCTTTACAGCCCATTCTGTGAAGCGCTTTGAGACGCCTCGAAGCTGTATCAAATGCAAGGATTATTATTATTATTATAAAATATGGAGGCTTCCCTAAACGGGCACTCACTCTGGCTCGCTCGTGTTCTGTGCGAGTGCAGTCAGCAAATTCTGTACTGCTTTTAGCTAACCCTGGAGACTTTTCAGAGGAAGGAGATCTCTAGTGATTCATTGCGAATCAAACAACCGGAGCCCCGAATCTTTTTGCACCCTTGTGCGATTTACCTGCAATGTTCATCAGATCGTAGAATTACACAGCACAGAAGGAGGCCGTTCGGCCCATTGTGTCTAAAAGTAAAGAGCGGTGTGAATTGATCCCACTCCCCCTCACTCGCCTGTAGCCCTGCAAACGTGTCCTCCCCAAATACCTTATCTACGTCTCTCTTGAGAGTTGTTACGGAATCAGCTTCCACCAGCCTTTCCCGACAGCTCGCCGCTGTGCGAAGGCATTTCTCCTCGCCTCCCCTCTTAAAATGTTCCAACCTGTTCCATTTTTTTCCTTTCTCTCTCGGCAGAAAGCGTCAAGCTCTTCCCACGAGGCCCGCCTGACCGAAGCTCAGCTCGTCGGGTCGGCCCACATGAGACCTTCGTTCGAGCCCCCGCCCACCACCATCGCGGCCGTCCCTCCCTACATCGGACCGGACACCCCGGCTTTGCGGACACTCAGCGAGTACGCGAGGCCCCACGTCATGTCGCCCACGAACCGGAACCACCCCTTTTTCGTCCCACTGAACGCCTCCGACCCCATCCTGGCCTACCACATGCCGAGCTTGTACAGCGCCGACCCAGCCATGAGGGAACGGGAGCTGCGCGAGAGGGAGATCCGCGAGCGGGAGATTCGCGAGAGGGAGTTCCGTGAAAGGATGAAGCCCGGCTTCGAGGTCAAGCCGCCCGAACTGGACGGCCTGCACCCGGCGGCTAACCCCATGGATCCGTTTGGACGGCACGGCACATTGACAATCCAGCCCCAAGCAGGAGCTCACCCCTTCCCACCGTTCCACCCCGGACTGAACCCGCTCGAACGAGAGAGACTCGCGCTGGCCGGGCCCCAGTTGCGGCCTGAAATGTCTTACGCTGATAGACTGGCAGCTGAGAGGATACACGCAGAGCGCATGGCATCGCTGGCCAACGACCCCCTCGCCCGGCTGCAGATGTTCAACGTAACCCCCCATCACCACCAGCATTCACACATACATTCTCACTTACACCTACATCAGCAAGATCCACTACACCAAGGTGAGTTCATCTGACCTCCATCCATTAAGCACCAGCCAAGACAATATCCTGTTAACGTTCAACAGACAGCAGTCCTTCTCATAGTAATGCGGCCAAAACTCCTATAGTTTATACCCACGTAACACTCTGGGAACCACAACTGTCCCGATTCCGACTCCCTGGGTAATGCCGGGTGCCCTCCAAATGTCCTGCTTCTTAAATTCGGTGTTACAAAATGTGAGGGTCTGGATTTACCAACATCCTTGTCACGACTACTTCTTTTTTACCAGTTGTAAAAGACCCAACAGTCGCAAGGCACGCGCAGGCAAGGGAGTGTTGTTCTCTTGAGATTTTGCCGCCAGTGGTGGAAGAAAGCGGTAACATCAGCAGAATCCTTCCGCTCGCAACATATACAGTCAATTCACTTTAGAATATACCCCCCCGTGGAGCGGTTTGATGCGTCTCGAGGACATGATAAGGCGCTATAGCAAATGCAAGGATTACTGTTGTTGTTATTCTTATCAGAGGCTAATCGATAGTGAGTAATAGGGCCAGGTTGACTTACTCTGATAAACATTGTGTGCTATGGACAGGCAAGTACCTGTTCCCCTTTTTTTAAGGAACAATTGAGGACGATGCCCTTTGCGATACTGAGTTGGCACCATTTGTGGTGACGCAAGCCGCCAAAACCAATGAGCGAGGCAGTCATTAACTGCGGTTTAATCCTCCCTAAGCGATGTGTGTGCTGTCTAAACCAGGTCACCTTTCCTTTTATTTCTCTTGATTAAAAATGGCCCACGTCCCAGTGGTTTAGGAAACAAAAACAGCGCAAATTGCCGTTTATGATGAAGAATCTTTGCTCGCCACGAGTCGAGTTGAGCGAGACATTTGGGATGGAGAAGTGGGTGGGGGGCGGAGGGTAGGAGAAGAAACCTACTCGCCGCTTGCAGGGTTAATCATTTTCCGCAAACGCTGGCTGGGAATGCTCCGATGTGTTTTCAGTGCAGAGCATTTTCACGTCGGAGGAATGAGAGTATCACTGATGACCCGTGGAATAAGTTTCCTGACCTCGGGGGGGAAAAAATGAGATGCCCGGGACTTGCGTATTTTGTTTCCTTGGCAACTCCAGTTAGCAGCGGATTAAACACTTCAACGCATTTAAGTTAACCCCTGCGGCACTGTGGCTAATCTGCCGAGACACTGAATTGACTGAGGAAAAGCGTGGCGGTGGAAACATATTCAATAACAACTTTCAAAAGGGAATTAGATAGGTACTTGGACAGGAAACATTTGCAAGGATATGGGGAACGAGTCGGGGAGTGGGACTGATTGGGTAGCTCTTCCAAAGAGCCGGCACGGGTACCCGTGGTCCGAATGGCCTCCTCCTGTGCTGTAATAGTCTATGATTCTAAAACCATCCCAACAGGCTGATGCGGCAGCTATTGAGCTCGAAGCCTGGTGATTGCATCGTTAAAAACCTGTTCGGTTCTGAACACCAAAATTTACAGTCAACGCACTTCACAGTGTATTCTGTGAAGTGCTTTGAGACGTTTTGAAGATGTGATAAGGCGCCACATCAAATGCAAGGATTATTATCATTATCTTCAGATTACTGTCTTCTCAATATAGATTAAATATTTGAAGCCCCGCCTGAAACCTTTCCTTTTCGACCGTGCTTACAGCCACCTTCCCTCCCCCCCACTCCCCACCGGCTCGGAGTCAGGCTCCGCCACTTTAAGCGCTCTGAGGCGCTACACTGCCCGGGGGGGGGGGCGCTGTATAAGTGCAAGTTGTTTGTTGATGAAATCGCCAGTTTGCGGGGTTAAAAAAAAAATCCTCTCCCACGGAACTTTATTTCAAAGAAAAAAATTAAGTGCCGTTAAGTTTTCTTTCTCAAACAAAATTGGGGATGATTAATTGATTAACAAAATTACATAACTGGAGTCACAGGCACTTCATTCTGTGTCGATGGTGCATTTCGCAACTCCCACTTAGCAGAAACTGCTTAGCTTAACAGATGTGGAGCGTGGGAGGAAATCTCGAGAAGGCATATTCAACACTGAGATAAGTGCCTTTGTGTACCATTATAGAATCAGATTTTTCCTCTCGCCGTCTAAATTGTCAGTATGCAGCGTTCAAACTGGATAGAGCGTTATGAGAACATAGGAACTGTTTTATAGGTTCCATATACATCCATTCAGCAATTTATTAGAGTACTTTGAATCTTCCCCCCCCCGCCTTCTTTCTTTTTTCCTTTTAAGATTCGAACAGGGGAGGGATTCATTCAGTTGTTGCATCCTCTAGGAAGAGTCATGAGAATTCAAGACAGGCAATTAATTCTCTTATAACTCAATATTGCTGCATAATATTTGCTAATATCCACATATCCTTTCCCAAGCTGGCTCTCTGTAATTCTTCTTGTTCCAGTGGAAATGTTTTTTTTATGTACGTAAACCCTTTTTTCTTCTGAGTTAATATGATTCCAAAGAGGAAGCTATTCTGCCCACTGGTCTCTATGGGAGAGGGTTGATATCTGTGCTCGTCAACATGAGGATCAGGCAGACATGATATCCAATGACTTATCAGCCGAGGTTATGAACTGAATTCTTTCCATGTGGGGGCTTGAACCAAACAACCAATACGCAAAGACCAGAGTGCTGTCATATTGCCCACCTGAATGTCCTTAGCTGGTCTTAAACCCACTCTATTCTCTCTCTCTCTCGCTGAACTGTGGCTGTAGGTGAGGCTTTTGTTTGGCACAAGCGTGGAGAAAATCACAGAACACTCAAACTATTGCAGTCTGTCTCAGCTATCACCGTCAGGGAAATCGGAATGAGCAGCAAATCGATGAGGATGTGCAGTTCATTGGCCGACTATTTGGACTAGGTTTAGTTTAAAGATTAGGTTGGGTTTGAGCCAGGATAGATTAGGTAAATTTTACCCCGATTGTTGAGATCTTAATGAAAAGGAGCAGAAACTATCTGTCCATTTTGTGAGGGACACAGCATGAAGGTGTCCTTATGGCGTATCATAATGTCAAATAATAGTAGGAATTGCACATCATTTCATAATTCCCATTTACATTCTTGTAAACTAATCCCTCTGATCTAAGAATGGTTTGTGAAATGATCATTCTTTCATTTTTTTTTTACCCTTTTTAAGAAACTAATTAAACGCAATTTTTCTTAAAGCGGTCTCAAAACCCTCCGCTCAATAACTTCCCAGGGCCCAGTTGTGGACAATTATGTGGATTGCCGGAATTGAATGCAAAATCTGAAGTTTGCCATTTACTCCCTTTTTTTCTGCTTTATTAGTCTGAGATCCCCATTTAAGTTTCCTTCCCTACTTAATTTGAATTACCATGTTCAGCTAAGTGCTATGCCATTACAGTGAGCTTTGCTAATACAGTAATGTCTGGCGTTATTAAAGTGCTGATCTCAGCCTAAAGTAAGTCCTTGTGATGTCCGTATCTGCATCATATATACTAAGCACCTTGCGTTTCGCCCACAAAATATACAGTCACTTCACTTTCCAGTATATTCTGTGAAGCGCTTAGAGACGTCTTGAAGACGTGACAAGGCACTATATGAAATGCAAGGATTATTATTAGTAGTAGTATTATTGATGTGCTGCCTAGGTAACGTCTCATCTACACTTTGCTGTATGCATATTACAGCACACTGCAGCCCCGAGTTAGCAAGCAAGGCTTTATTTATTTTAAATCCCAATTTCACCGGGTTTCATGAGGCCTTACACATGGGGAGGGTGCGTTCTATTGTCTCGTACATCCTGCACAAGATTTAAGAAATTTAATTAGTGGGAAAAAAAGAGCAAAACATCAGCCAAGTAATCAGTCGAGAATCAATCTGGGGCGAGGGAGCGTTGAGTTTCCGCATCTTGATGACAATCAGTTTATGCAAGTAAACCACATTCAATAAGGCGGGTTTGTTCCAATGGACATTGTTGCATCACAGATGCCATTTGCGTGTGCACAAAAAAAATCCTGCTTCGATTATTAGTCTTTTTTGCTAAGCTGCTCCTTTCTGTTTGTGGATGCATTTGTCCGCCGTGTGGAGCCAGCGATGGAATATCAAACGGCTAACGTGAAATCGGATGGTAGATCACGGGTCCAGATCTAAATGATTTTCTGGACTTTTCAAAATATTCCGCGTCGATTTGGGTAGATGCGAAGAATTTCATTTGCCTCCACAACCGGTGCGATAAGAGGGCTGAGCGAAATGCCTTTATCACGCCGAAATTGCGTGACTCTTTGAGAATGTTCCCGTCGTCTTGATCTTTGATGTTTGTAAACACTGAAGCATCCATTCTCACGGTTTCATTTTATTTTGGGGGGGAGTGGGGGGAATACTTTGAAGGTGCTTGCCTTGCTATTTGATGCATTGCACAGTAGCCCCTCTCCCTGCCCGCAGTCACCTTATCAGTTGTTGGTCGATTGGCGGTTCGCTTTTCCAGGGGTAACAGTCCCTTCAAAACGCACAAATATATAAATTTGCTCCCTCAACCCACCGCTGTTCTTGTGTGGGGGGGGACGCCTCTGTGCGCAATTGGCTGCCGCGTTTCACCCGCAAAACGTACAGTCGCTCCACTTGACAGTGTCTCCTCGAGACGTCTCGAAGGCGCCGTATCAGATGCGAGGATTATTATTATTATTATAATTTCTGGTCCTGCGGTTTCTGATGGAATTTTTTTTTTTTCTCTTTGCAAACCAGGTACAGGAGGTGTGCATCCCCTCGTGGATCCCTTGGCGGCCGGGCCTCATTTGGCTCGCTTCCCCTACCCACCAGGTGCAATACCCAACCCACTGTTGACCCAGGGTCCCCACGAACACGAAATGCTCAGGCATCCGGTCTTCGGTAAGAGACAAATCCGCTGTTGCTGCCTTTTTTTCATGATAGCAGTCCATCCCGAGGTGAAAGGCGCTATATAAATGCAATCTGTTGTTGTTGTTGCATTCTTAGTATGTTGCGGTTCGGAGGGGTTTCGGGATGGAATTCCAGAGAACGGGGTCAGAATGGCAGAAAGCCCGCCTGCTTACCGATGGTGGGGACGTGAAGCAGGCAGGTGTTTGCTGAGCGAAACGAGCAGCCAGGACAGTAGGGAACGCACTTTCCTTTCAGGACAACGTGTTTGATAACGAGTGTCGTTTTTCTACGGGGCATTTTTTTTGTTTTTAACAAGCTCCGAGAATGACCCCCCCCCCCCCCCCCACCGGGCGTGACCTCTTACGCGTCTCTTCGCAGGGACACCGTACCGAGACCTGCCAGGCGCCATCCACGCTCCCATGTCAGCCGCCCACCAGCTGCAGGCAATGCACGCCCAGTCTGCAGAGCTACAGAGATTGGCCATGGAACAACAGTGGCTGCACGGACACCATCACATGCACGGAGGCCCTCTTCCCGGCCAAGAAGACTATTACAGGTAGGCAGTGCGGGCACCTCGCAAACGGTGTGCGGTATGTTCTCCCTCTCAATAGAACGTGCATTTGGTATTTCACAGATTAAAAACTTAACCGGCTGTAGTTTCGGGCTGCGGAATGCTGCGAAATTAAAATAACACAAGTAGCCCCAGCGACCCGGTGTAGCCAGCGCACAGATAGTTCACGAGCCTAGCGTCCAAATTTACATCTGCCGATTCTCAATTGATGAGTTTAGGGTTATTTTGTGGAAGGGTTGGGGTTGTGGCCGGGTTTGGGGGGGAAGGAAGGGGGTGGAATCACGAAACGAAGGCAAGATCCTTTCCTGGAGGAGGGCAGAAAGGACCATTTGTGAGCTAGTTACCCCCAGCAGTCCGTCAAGGGCAACAGGGGAGAGATTGGGGTGGGGGTGGGGCGCGGGGGAGTGGAGCGTGGAATGATTCAGGTGGAAGCTTAGAAGAGTGAACATGCAACAACGGGCAAAGGGAAAAATGGTCTCTTTTGAACGGCGATACTGCAATTTTCCTGCACAAACCCTACAAAATACATCCCGATTGTGGGTTAGGCGAGTGGCTTGTTCAGTTGCAGAACGATACCTTCAGTATCCCGTCAGTACACCGTCCAGTTTGTGTACCGAAGGTTACATTGAGAGGAGCTGCTCCGAGCTAAATAGCACAAACAAAACACTGTCGTTCAGGTTCAACCTTTTATTTTGTTTCAACTCCCCCATCCCCCAAAAAACCCCAGCGTAGCTTAACAACTTACTTTTATCTTCCGAAGTTGAGATCACTCTCAATCGAGAAGTAACACTTTTTTTTGGGTCAGGGACCACATTTTGGATTCACAGCGAGAGGTTTATTTTTTTCCTATACTTTTCTCCGCCCCCCCCCCCCCACCTCCAAACTCTTCCCTTTTCCGGGCTACTCATCCATAGGTGGCAGTCACCTCTAGCCCAAGTGGCCTTTATTCACGTGTGAGCATTGGCAGTGTTGGAAAGTGTTTACACCTTGGAAGGGCAATTGCAGTTTTATCACAAGCTGTACAAATGCACACTTTTTAGTGGGGTCCCTGAATCACAATTAGGCGAAAACCCAGAAGAGGCATCTAGGGTCCCCACTCCCGCTCACTCCACAGTGCGAAAAATACATAGGTGTTTATGCCAGGATAAGCTCGGCTACCCCTCCCCCCCGCCCACCACCACCGCCACACACATCACCCAGCCCAGCCCAGTCCAGCCCGCTGGCACAACATTGAACCAAATGTCTGCTTGGGCAATATGGCAACCAAGCTCCTGTGAAGCCATGCTCCAGTAGGAGTCATTGAGCTCATTCGCGGAGGAGAGAAAAATTGGAAAACATTTTTTTAAAACAAAAAAACAAACACACACAACTTAATAAGGAACCTTCCTCTTCTCATGAAACTCTTGATTCCTTCCAATATTAGGCGAGGTGAAAACCATAGCTGCATCCGTTTATGCTCCCATAAACACTGACTTGTGAACTCAAATGAGGTAAAGACTTCATTAGATTGCAACAAAACTTGTAAGTGACTTACTCATTAGATCCTGGATTTTTGTTTCAAAAAATTAGTCTGGTGGGAATTTTTCCCTTTGTGTGCATTCGATCTCTCGCGTAGCCCCTAATGCATTTGGCTAAATTAGCGGCGTGCCCAAAAAAAAAAGAGAGAAACGACCAACAACAAAAAAAAAATAGCGCTGAAAAACATTTCGTGCAAAACTGCAAATCTTTAAACGGGCAGCTGAGCACTAAAATTGCGCCTGGCCTATTCAGCCTGTACCGAACCAACCTTTGTGCTACAACTAAATTTTTGAAACTTTTTTTTAAGGCTACAATCGAAGACATTTGCATGTCTGTGTTTCCTTTCTTCCTCATGGCATTTTTGACTGCATTCTGAATGACTTCCATAACATTCTCTCTCAGCTGTATTTTCATGTGGGAAGGTGGGGGAGGTCAAAGACCCATCCACCATGTTTCAAATTCTAACGTAATCTTCGGGATGTGTTCAGCTGGACTGTTGTGTGAGAGGGTTTTTTTTTTTTTGGGTGGTTGGGGGGGTGGGGAGGGGGGGGTGGGGGGCAAGTGGGTGGTTGGTGAGAGGAGCCGGGGAGGGGAGAGAGTTCAGTATCCTTCTTGCCTTCGTGGCTGCAAGATTATTTTTCTCGTTTGTGCTTTCTTTGGAAGTTAGAACGCTTGAGACGAATGTAGAGTCACACTCGGTTTCGTTCAGTCCTACCGGTGACTTTTAACAGTGGCCGAGCAGAGTTGGATGAAAACTGCTAACGTTCTTGATGTGCTTTGACTTGATTATTGTTCTTTTATTTATATATATATATATATTATTTTTTAAAAAAAACACTGATGTATTTCAGTGAACAAGTTCACTACCATCCTGCGATAAAGCAACCTTACGCTGGGCTGAAAGTTCTTGGGGTTTTTTTTTTTGTCAAATGCAGGCAACCTGCCATGACTAGGGGAGACAGGGAGTGTGTGCTCCGATTATGATTCGGTCTTATCATTTTCACTGACTTTAAATTTGAGCCCAGGTAAGTCAGCACAAACATGGAGTCTCCCACCTCACCTCTCACTCCCTCTCCCCTCTCACCACCTTATCTCCTGTAAGCTGACTCCAGCTGACAAGAGCTTTCCACAGGTCCTGGTCTGCCCTCTGCTCCCACATCCCAAGTGGCTGTTCTTAATGCGTGAGGGCCAAGACAGGGGGTGTCAGCAGACTGACAGAGAGGGGCGTTATAGCTGAGCTCCATCCTGACTGACCTCACCTGATGTCTTTTAACGCACAGATCCTCCAGCCATTTGATGGCGATCAGAATCAGGGCAACACTGGTGTTTCTGTCTCTCTCTCTCTCTCTCTCTTTCTCTTTCTCTCTCTCTCTCATTCTCTTCCTTATCCCAGAATGATTGAGGCCGCTTGCAGTAACCATTCACCTTTGGGTTGAGCTTAGATAGTGCAGAACTCAGGGGGGGGGGGGCGGTGGGGGGAAATTGATCCTGGGATCTTCCGTGTGTGTCTGTCTATCTGGCTTTTACCAGTCGAGTCACCAGAGGAACTGTGTTTTTTTGTTAATCGTAACATCTCGAAAGGCATGAAAATGGAATGCAAAAAAAAAAAAAGCAAAACAAAACAAAAAATGCCCTCCGCCGAGGAGTTTACTGTTCCTATAACTTTTTCCCTTTTTTTTCTTTTGCTTGCAGTCGGCTGAAAAAAGAGAGCGACAAGCCACTATAAACCCCCGAAGGGCCCATTCACTGGGAACAGAGGCCATTTCGAACAGTTCTTTGGAAGGAACTTAACATTTCACTCTGGCATCCTGCAAGGATGAGGAAAAAAAAGAGAGAGAGAGAGAGAGAGAGAGAGAGAGAAAGGGAGGAGGAAAATCTTGTTGAAAATATTTTTTTTTCAAAAGGATCGTACAACTTTATTTTGTAATATTCATCTGTAGAAGGAGATTATTTCAAGGCTGGCTATGGATCTTTGCACGTCATCATATTCTGTAACTTGGGAGACTGGAAGCTCACATTTCCTTATGCTTCCAGCTGCTCATTTAGCGGTACTAGACTGAAATCCAAATGTCACTGCACAATACAATCTAACCTTTAAATGAGAAAGCAAAACAGAGTAAGTTTGAAGTATAAGTACTATAGTACATTTTATGATTCCTCGAGTAATATTTAGGATATCGTCTCAACTCAAATCTGTGGCATGGCTTTTGAGTTTGTAAATATCAACAGAAATTAACCTTGTACGTAAAAAGGATTAGTTGTGGATTTCTCATGGGATAACAGATTGCAATGCTAAGTGTTTTAAAACAGCTTTAGCTCCTTTAATTAAAGGGGACGTTAGCTGTCTGGTGATACAAATGTTTCCTCTGAAATTGAGTGGGGTCTTTTGATGTGTCTAAACAACCTGAACTCGGTTGGCCAACAAAATAAATGTTTCCTGATTGAATATTTCTTGATTTACGGCAGTGTGACCGACCAGGGGTTGGCCAACAAGATGTTTCTTGATTGACTATTTCTTCCAATTACGGCATAAATCCTACGTATGCTATTATGTTACTTCTATGATTATTTTGTCGGCCGATGCAAAAAGTTCAGCCGCCACTGGTCTCAGTAGCAGTGGCATGCATCAAAAAGGTTGCAGGGTTTGCGTCCCAGATGAACACCAACCAACGCAGGTTTTAATATTGATTTAAGGAAAAAGAATTGAAGGCTTCACTATCATTGGTGTATTTTAACCATCGCTGGGGTGGATATGCGATTCCCCTGCTTGTCAGCAGTGCAGACTGTTACTAGACTGAACTCTTGCCAGGAACAGCACGAAACAGACGTGGGCTTTCCGTGCTATTTTAAAACACAAAAAACACACAACACCCGAAAAAAAAACTTTTTAAAACGAAAGTTCCCTATTCGAAATATTTAAGAGACGGAAGATTCTTTTATCTCGGTTTTTATAGTCATTTTAGGATTTCATATTTTTTAAAACGAAAGATTAACGCATTGTAAGAAACGAGACTTTTAAGCTACTTTTATATTTGGTGCTTTTAACTGTGCTTGCTCTCCAGTACACCTTTGCTTTTTACATTGAAACTCGAGTATTGCACGGAACTGTGGGTTTGTGGTGTTTTGTTTGCCAACCTATGGGCGGTGGTGGGGGAATCAATGTCTTCTAATAGATATCAGAATCATGGACAAACAGCTTCCCCCAGTTATTGTCATACGTGGGTTCAAAAGGCTTGGGACAGCTGGAGAGAAGAAAGGGGGTGGTGGGAACATGACAGTGGGGGGAAAGGACCAAAAATATAATCCGTCGTCATGCTTTGCTTTAGCGCCACTCGGTTAACGTGTCATATTGAACGGCAAATTCACCCACTCGGACGCCTGTCAAAACAGTCCTGTCAACCCACGCGAAGTAAATCAACAGCCGTGCGTGCGGGAAGAGAGCGGGGAGGGATTCGAGACTGCGTTACATCAGTAAAGGGAGAGAGAGCGTTCGCGTTGAGCAATGGCTTGTGATGATACGCATCGCAGTCTTGACTGGAGATTCCTTTGTGTTCTGGGGGTTGAAGGAAAGCGCAATGCATTTGCTGGAGACAACGATTGGAGATATCATTCGGCTTAAAAGTTCCTTCGCAATCGGTCGCAACGACCTTTTTTTTTTAGTTTTTGGCTCTTAATTACCTCGTGCATTTGTATTCTTTTTTTATATATATAGATATATTAAAAAAAACACAGCAAAATAATGACCTCAAGGCTTGAGCAATAGCTGAGCTTTATTTTAGTCACCGGAACGATGTCAGCGGTTTTAGGGATTTGTGAGACCAATATATAAAAAAATAGGGGGGGGGGGGGAGTTCATTCATTTCAAATCAGCCGATTTACAAGTCTCGCTTTGATCATTGATTTAGATTCTATATCTTTCGACAACTAGAAAGGAAAAAGAAATGAAACAGAGAGAGAGAGAGAGGGGGAGGAGAGAGAAATAAAAAGGACTTTACAAATGTAAGCTTTAATTGTGAATAATGCACATGGTCAGAGAGTCTGGTGGATGTCTGCACTGGATGACTGGGTTCCTTACGGAGCATAAGTGTTCTACCCTTGATTGTATCAAGGGCTGTATATTTGCCATTGTAGACTGTTATGTGATGTTCACTGTCATAGGACCGTGTTTAATCAAAGAACTTTGTGGTGTCTTTACACCAAGGATAGTGACCCCAAGTTTCGGTTTATTTTTCCTCATCATTTTGCTCTTTTCTTCTCAGACGTGATGTTAAATGTTGTCTAATGGTCCAGCTTCTTATTTCAACTGCAGCATTAGCAGAATGTACATTCTGACTGCTAAAATTTATATATATCTTGAAGCTTAATGTATATATTAGTAGTTTGCCATGGGATAACACAATGTAAACAAACGAGAAAAAAAGTAGAGACAAAAAAAAATTGTGAGTCCTGTGTTTTCTCCATTTGAGTATTTTGTAATTTTTGAAATATTTGTGACTTAAATAAACCAAACAGCGCTGCAACATTCATGGGTTTGACTGGAAAGACGGCATTGCCAGAGCTCATCGGTAATTTTTCGCCAAAAAAAGAAGTTTTCGAATACTTTTTCTCCTTTAGCCTCCAACAAGACCATTCAGCCAATTCGCCAGGAAGTGATTCACTGGGGAAACTGCTCCTGCTAAAGATTTGCCGCATTGTAAATGCATAAGGTACTCCCTCTCTTTCTCTTCTCTTTCCACCCTGGGTTAAAGATAGGAACGCACCTTTCTTGTGATGGTGTTTTTTCTCTCTCTCGTTGTCACCAGCAATATCACTCACAGGCTTGGTAGGTCAATGGATGGACAGTAGGGCAGATATTCTTCCAGAATTAGTTGGAGGGCTTTCTACAGCCAAACCACTCCTGTCAACACTTAACTCCTGTCACGCTGTCTATTCTCATCAATTCTCCCGGTTTTACAGCCAACAGATAGATGGTTCGTTCATCGCTAGTTCAGCTCATAGCTGTTTAGGGGACCTCGCTGGTCCAATTAGCTACTGCATTTGCCTACATAAACAGTCGCGACACTTGACACTAATTACCCAAAGAAGCTCTGAGATGATTCAACATGAGAAGGTGCTATAAAAATGCAAGCTTTCTATTTCTTCTCAAGCGGGTTTACTGTAGGCACTGTGTGACGACACTTTCGAGTTCGATGTGAATGAGCTGCGGAAGAGATTAATTTAAAAGGTTTTAACATGTGACGTGAATTTGCTTTCCTGGGATTAATAGTGCACTGCGGTGGTAAATCAACTTCAGACAATCAATCAACTGTCACCCTGATCAGATGCACGACTCGTTTTTAAGACTTGAAAGAAAGATCGAGAGCTCCATGTTATGAAAATGTTACTCAGTGGAGGACTGACCTGAACAGGTCAGTTTGTTAAGTTTGGAGCTAAATTTAATTCACACCAAAGTCATTTCCATTTCGAAATGGCTGCATCGCACCCACCTTTATTCCCTCTCGTCTGATCTAGCGCCTTATCACGTTGGATTGTCTCTGACTCCCGCAAGACCGTTTCTGTAAAGTTTAATGACTCGCAATTTGGAGCCAAAGCTTTTTACGGTCGATCAAATTCTGGAGCATGGGCTCATTTGCTGCGGGGAAGGGAATGAACCCATTTGCGTACAGTACGCAGGATTACTACAATCCACAGCACAATCTGAAGTGCTTGAGATGTTCCATTGACGTGAAAAGGCCACTACATCAAATGCAAGGATTATCATCGCCGTTCATCTTGTACTGCTTCTGAAAATTGGGCCGGTGTGTTCAAGGAGTAAAGACTGCCAGTGCTGGGATGCGTGCAAACATATAGACTTCACACAGTATTGGAACTTGCTATGTAATCTAATAATTCCAGCAATACTTGCATTTGATATAGGGCTTTTCACGTCTTCTAGATGTACTGTCAGGTCGTGCCTTAAGAACCTACCACTTCGAACGCACCTATGGTCCTTAGGGTAAACTCCCCACTTCCCCTCCTCCCTGCTCTGCATCTGACCATGTCATTGTAAAGCACCCTGAGAACGTTATCCTCTGTGAAAAGCGTTATATATAAACGTGAGCTGTTGTTAAGGGTTAAAACAATTTCACTCGCATGCAAGGTGAAAACTGCAGGGAGGAAAAACTTAGCACGTCTCAGAAATCGTCGATAGCGATTACAAAACATGGCAAGGCCCATCTTTAAAGCAGACATTGATGTAAAACGTGTGAAAACGCATTATTTTTGAGTCGAGTACCTTTTCAGACGCAGTTATTCATCTTCACTTTCCGCAAAGCTTTCCTCAGCTTTGAACCGCTGCTGGGTTTTGGCAAATGAAATGAGTGAGACACAAAATCTAAACCGTGGGAAACATTCAGTTAGGAAAATGGATGAGTGTAAAGACGTTTCATTTTTTTTTAACCCCCTCTCGCTCGCTCGCTCTCTGTGTGCGTCTCTTCTCTACTTCTCTTTCTGGTTCTCGGTTCGGGAAGATTAAGTGCTGCGATTGGTCATTTTTAACTGGAAGCCGTCGGAAGCGCCCGGAAAAAAGAAATATGAGGGCTGACACAGAAGCACTTTTTAAACTGTTTTACGTGGCTCAATATTGAGGCGAAAATTGCCGCACTCACAAAACAGGAGGTCGCTGGGCCTATTTGCAACTTTAGTTTTGTTTCGCCTGATATTGCACAGTTTGCTCCCAAACTTATCACCAAAGAGACCCCAGTGTTGGATTTTGCAACCTTCCTGTCAGATTTTTGGTGCAAAGGGCCTTAAAAGCAAAACTCCCTTTGCACCAATAACTAAATATGTATTCAATTTCACACACAAAACATCCAGTCAATTCACTTTTCAGTCTATTCTGTGAAGCGCTTCGAGACGTCTCGAAGACGTGATAAGGCGCTGTATCGAATGCAAAGATTATTCTTATTATTTTTAAACATTCAGAATCTGTGAGGGATGAGATAGGAGCCTCACTTGTTTGAGAAATGGTACTCCGGTAACCCAAACGTGCTTGGAATCTGACTGATTTAAGTGTTTCAGCTAATGAAGACTCTTGGCCTTCACAGATTCACCTGGTGTGAGATCACAGAAGCGAGCGTCAGATCAATGTTATTTTTGAGCGTGATATTGAACGCTCTCAAACGGAAGGCACACGGATGCCTCTGAAATGTATCACACCGTCGGTGTCCTTTGGGAGACGGCAGATTTCATGACGTGAAAATCTTGCTATCAATAACTGCTTGAAGCAGCTTAACCGTCCAGAAAGCAAAATCTTTTTGACACTTCAAAATTATTCAGCCGCCTTCACATTGCCCCAAAAAGACTGCTTCAACAATATGTCAACTAGAGTTTCAGTCTCCGCAACCTTCCTCCTCGCCACACCCCGCTGGTTATCAGTAGCCCAGGAATAACTTCAACTTCATCCTGACCTTGAAATGTCTTCATGACCTTGCTCCTTCCTAACTCTGTAACCTCCTCCAGTCCTATTCTCCTTCGCTATTACACTCTGTGCTTGTTCCTCACTCCCTTCATCCCAACTGGAACACAATCCCTTGGCCTTGCATCTTTCCTGCCTTCAAACCATCCGGCAAATGTATTTTGTTGCCTGTGTCGTTGTTCTAGATTCCCAAACTCTCATCCTTCTTTGATTGACGATTTCCCGACACCGGTGTGAGGCGTTTCATCTTACGTGAAAAAGACCCTTCCTCTATCCCTCCGCCTTGCCCCTTCCTTCCCCATCGTTAGGTCGCGCCTGAAGACCTTCCTCTTCGACCGCGCTTACGGTCACCTCCCCCACCGGCTCAGCGTCGTAATCCGCCACTGTCAAACGCTCTGGGACGCTGCGCTCCGTGAGAGACGCTGTGCAACTGCAAGTTGTTGTAGACAGCAGAGTTAGTGAGGAAGCCAACCTCTCGACTTCTGTGGTCAATTTGGATCAATCTAACCCTAGTTGTCATCGAAGAGCCTGGCTTTACATGAGATGACATTACCCCCATTAGGCACAGGGGGAGAATGTACTTGCGCCCAAGTACATACCTGGTGAAGAGGCAACAAGAGGAGAGAGTAACAGACTCCAAACTCCAAACCAAACTAGTGGGGGAGTGTTGTGTTGGCTTGAAGCCTATCTGCTCAGGCTGAGCACCAGCAGAACTTAACGACTTTCCTTTTTAACATAAAGACCCACATAATTATGCCTCAATTGGCTGGTCCCATATTACGCGCTGGATAATTCCAGTTCTGCCTCCCAACATTTGTGCTCCTGTTTACATCTTGACGGAGGAGCTGGACTGAGTAGAAAACTGACCGTTTGTTTTTTCTACCCAAAGCAGCCGGAAACACTCGATGTCAGCCAAAAGCCAAATTGTGGGAGTATAATTGGTGACTTATTTGTTATTCATTCTGGCAATCTTTGTACATTTTGAAAGAGACATTTTGGTTTGTAATCTTTTCCCGATCCTGCGGTCTACAACCCAGCGATTTCTAACTGGATTCTCTCATAAGAAATCCCATTTTTTTTATATAAAAAAATTCTTGGCCTACCTCGTCTCCGGAAATCGATCACTCAAGAGTTCGCACGATTAAAAATGAAGTGGGTTTGGGGTCAGTTTTTTTTTATCAACAAAGACGTTGTAGTTTTTTTTGCTTCAAAAAGAAGATTTTTTTTTGCTCTCCTCTTCTCCCCCCTCATTTCCTCCGCCTCTCCCATCTCTCCTCCACTTAGAAGCATAGAAATTTACAACACAGAAAATTGACATCGACTCCAAAGTCATACCATACATTCTAATGAATTGGCAACTCGGGCCAATTGTTGATTGTAAATTATACAACACCAACTTGCATTTATACAGCGACCTTTCCTGTTGGGGCACTTTACAGAACATTGCTTGTGCAGGTTACCTGTCACGTTTAACGACTTATCAATTAATCTCATTCCGCAAAACATTCCCTTTGACTCAATTCCGAGGGGTTTTTTTTAATCTGAAAGTTTGAGCCACTTTGCCCAGGATTTCAATGACTTGCAATTGGCAACCGTAGAGTACACACTATTTACCAAATTGAATTGTGTTGTTTGGATTTTCTACCCTTGGCTTTCCTCCAAGCAATCGAGAGTAAGTAAGTGCGGGATATCTCCTCTTCCAAAGGATTCCAATCTGTTTGTGTGACCGGTGCAGTGGATAAATACTGCGCTGCCTATCAGATCCATCCTTTCTAACGCGGAGGGGGAGAAAATGCGACATGTGATGCATAGAAACAGGAGGAGGCCATTCAGCCGCTCGAGCCTGTTCTGCCATTCTATAAGATCATGGCTGATTTATACCTCAAGTCCAATTACTCACCTTTGCCCCGTATCCCCTAATACCCTGACCTAACGAAAAGCTTTCCACGATGTGATAAGTATCATGTGTGAGACATTCGGCTCTTGGAAATGCCTTGGATGGATATTGGAGGAAACTCTCTTCCCTCTTGGAAGACGGGTCCATGGGCTTAATGTCTCGTAACAAAGGAAAGCCCTGGGGCGCCACTGTAGACTTGGAGCCCAGGTCCTGACGTGCGGGGGGGGGGGGGGCGGGCTTGAACCCACAATCTACTGAGCCAGACGGACACTCGATCTGTAAGGTCACATCTGTATCACAAACCGAAATATTATCCGAAACAACGCGGGATGGATGTGGCGTGTGTTGGGTATCGCAGTGGCCAAGACCGTTTTATCAACAGGAAAAAAACAGAGGCTACAAACTCCCGACAGCTGTTTCTACTCATAAAATTCCTGTCGAGTTTTATTTGCTACAAAGAGAGAGAACGAGAACGAGAGGGAGAGAACAACTAACTGCAGGTCAGTTCCAACCCAGGCACTGGGCAATGCAATTCCGAGCTTCTCAAAGATGTATTTGCAGCACACTGGGAGCCCACACACTCGCATAGCTATGTTCTGAGTTGTGAGAAAGTGGGGAGAAAGGGCTTTCCACGATTGTCGGGACACTTCTGGGACTCGAACGGAGCTTAACAAGCGGGAGGGGTCAGGGAACTGCGCTCTTTTGCCGAATCTCAAAACGCTCGTCTGCTCCAAACCGCAGCAAAACAATCTCACGAATTAGAGCTGTCGGAGGCAGGCAACCAGAAGAAAAACCCGCATGCACACAATTGCAAAAGAAACTCGCCGTGTGCTGTGTGCGTTTCTCTGTTGAGCCATCTCCTTCTCGCGCAGCTGGTTAAGCTCCAGCTCCCCCCACCCAACACGCACTCTGGGGTCTCCATCCAAAGGCTTGGCTCACACCCACCCTGTGCCTAATACTCTCCACGATTAGGTAAGTAGGGTGTGTTCCTCCACACACACACACACACACACACACACAGAGAGAGAGTGTGTGCATTCCATTCCAGACGCAGGGAAATTTCCACGTGTAGGTGGGGTACTTATGTGGAATTCTCGGGTTGTTCTGGATACTCTTAAGCGCGGCGATGGGTTGCTGTGTGTGTCGGACGCCCTGTGAGTAAAATAAAACTACCGGCAGATTCACTGACATTTGTGGCGTTCTCATTGAAGAATCTTAAGACAAAAAAAGAAACACAGCTTCCGACAGAGGTCATCTCGGCTAAATTGGTCCCACTCGCTCCTCCCGAGCCAGAAGGCAGGGTTTGTGGGTTCAAGCCCCGCATCGGGTCTTCGATGACACACTATGGGAGACATGGTCCTTTGAAGGAGACGTTGAAACGAGGTCCTGTCTGTGCCTGTTCGGGTTGTGGTCATAAACATCCCAACGCCGTTACTCAAAAAGAGAAGGGCGTTTCCTCCAGGACATTTTATTTTATTTTTTGAAAAAAATCTTTTATTTAACAATTTAAATAGAAAAATCGTCACTTTCCGCTTAAGAGATTTTCCCTGTTCCTTACTTATCCAAATGAAGAATTGGAATTGGTCTCGGCCCGGTTGAGTCAAGTCACCTCCGAGCCAGAAGGTTATGGGTTCGAGACACAAGTAGGGACTTGAGCTCATGATGTGACCTCTCAACATTGCACTGTTCCAGACTTTTCTCCTCTAGGTGACTCGTTAAATCGATGTCCCATCTACTTATCTTCAGATGGATGTTAAAGATCCTGTTGACACTATTGGAAAAGAAAAGGGAGTTTCTTCCAGCAATCCTGCCCAACAATCCTCCAGGTAAATTGCTTGTTCACCTCGAGATTGATACGGGTGAAGAAGACCCTTTGGCCCATCCGATCTCACCCCTCCAGAACGTCCCTCTCCCCCACCCATCCCCATCACAGCATCAAACTGCTCAAGGATGTTTGGCAGCAAAATGGCTGCAGTAATTTGCCGACACAAACAGCCGCTGCACATCGCAATAGTTGAGCTGACACTCCCTCAACGCAGAGCTGGGAGTGTGTTGTATTGAGATGTTAAAACCGAGGTTTGTTCAAAGATCCCATGGAACAATTTGAAAAGAGACAGGTGTTTCTCCCAGTGTCCTGGCCAACAATCCCCCAGACATTCACTTCATGGCTGTTTGGGGACGTTGCTGTGCGCAATTTGGTTGCCGCGTTCGCCCAAATACACAGTCGCTCCAATTCACAGGAAATCCTGTGAAACGCTTTGGGACGTCCTCCCGACGTGAAAGGTGCTGTAACGAATCCAAGGACTATTATTTCTTTATTTATTTAGTTAGTTTATTTATTTCCTTAATTATTTATTGGTTTATTTATTCATTTATTTGTTTGTTAGTTTATTTGTTTGTTTATTTATAGTAGCTGTGAAACGGTTTGACAGGAGAGGTACGATTTAAAAAAAAAGGCTTACTTTATCGTGTTAGGTATGAAGCCTGTGTTAGGTATGACTTTGGTGAGGTGTTACAGCGTACACCCAGCAACACTTGACCGAGTTGAGATCTGATCTCATTGATGCCCAGAATATAAGAACATAAGAACATAAGAATTAGGAGCAGGAGTAGGCCATTCGGCCCCTCGAGCCTGTGCCCCGCCATTCGATAAGATCATGGCTGATCTTCTGACCTAACTCTGATTACCTGCCCAATCCCCATATCCCCTAAACCCTCTATTTTTAAAAAAACTATCAGTCTCAGCCTTGAAGATGTTCAAGGACTGAGCGTCTACAGCCTTCTGGGGGAGTGAATTCTATAAAGTCACTACCCTCTGAGTGAAGAAATGTTTCCTCAACTCTGTTCTAAAAGGCTGAACCTTAATTTAACTGTGATCCCTGGTTATAGATTCTCCCACCGGGGGAAACAGACCCTCAGTGTCTACTTTATCAGCCCTTTAAGAGTCGTATATGTTTCAATAAGATCTCCCCTAATTCTTCTGTACTCTAGAGCATACAGCCCGAGTTTATTCAGCCTATCCTCATAGGTCAGTCCCCTCATCCCAGGAACTAATCGAATCTACGCTGCATCCCCTCTAAGGCAAGTATATATATATATATAAAATCTTTTAACGTGTTGAAAAATGGTTCTCTCCACACTCCATTTTGGATTCTGCTCTCTATTTCCCCCAGGTGGCAGATAACCGAGAACAACAAGCACTCTTGCTTGCAAGTTTTAGCGTTAATGTTACATCAGGGGACGTGCGAACAGCAATCCAGAGCTCCGAACATTTACTCCCGTATTCTCTGGAGAAACATCTGGCTTCCCACTCCTTTCTGCCCTGATTGAGATCGAGGATTGATGAGGGTGACGTGGGTGGGAGTGTAGAAAAGTCAACTCCTCGTGATAATAATGAAAGCCTTTTGATTTAATTTGATCTCATCTTTCCATGGATTCCCACCTTCCCTGATGCAGCATCAAATTACTTCTGTGATAAGCAAAATACTCTTTACAATATCGTCCGTGAAGCGCTTTGAGACAGACGTCTCAACGACTTGACGAGGCCCTATATCAAACGCGAGGATTATTATTATTATAATGATTATAAGTTTAGTGTCCTGGCTTCAACCAACTCCGTTTCAGCTGTTAATGAACCGCCCGGAAAGAACCACTTCCTGAAATCGCCCTTCATTGAAATTGCCGTCGTATGGGGTGTGGTTCTGAGCTGATATTTCTGTGTCCTCCAGTTTAGAGTTTGATATGTGTTAGTTGCAGAACATGTAAAAGGTGGGTGTGGGGGATCTGTGGGAGTCCCTGTGTTTGCCGTCATTCATCACATTATTGTTGTAATGCAGAGCCACCGTGGGGGGAAAAAAAACTCAAGCAGGTATAATTTATTGTTCCTACAGTTTTCGCAGCTCCTTATCTGGGTCGGTGACACGGCAATACTTTTTAGTAACAGCACAGTATAGTGTGGCTTGCGGAACAGCGTTCCCTGGAGTGAAATTGAGGAGCGGGTTCCCATCAGCTCACGGTCGAGAGGCCGAAATCATTCACAGTTAATGCAAAATTAAGCGATTTTATTTATCTCTGTGACTTATTAAACGCTCGTTTGGTGCCGTTTGTCAACGTTAGGCTGCTGTAAGTGCTCCGCGTTTGTCCCCGGGCGAGCAAATGTGCTAACAGCGTCTCGTGGCAGAAATGAAATGGCTTATTTTAAACAGCTGCTAGTGAGTTGACACGAGAAGGGAAGAATTTGCATTTTAATAGCACCTTATCGTGTCGAAACATGTCAAAGCACTTTGCATTAATTACTGTCAAGTGTGGTGACTGTTTTTTTTAAGTGCGCAAAATGCGAACGCCACAGTCAATTCGCGCGGGGGTTGAGTCCGACAGCTTACGATTTACCTGGAGGATTGTTGGCCGGAGAGACTGTTTGCGCGACTTGCTGTGCAAAATTTGGCTGCCGGGTTCGCCCGCAAATACGCAGTCACTACGTTTCACAGGGAATCCTTTGAGACGTCCCCCTGAAGTGATGTGAAAGGCACTGTATCAAAGGCAAAGATTATTATTTTTATGAAGTTCGCAGACACAAAGGGCTTGAATCCTTGGAAGTAGAAGTACGGCATTAGTTCCCGAGGAAGTAAGGGCCGTTTCCTATCGGGGGATGTATCCACCGGGAAATGAACGCTGCAGTCTGTTCGTGGCACTTTTCTGCGCTCAAAATAGCTGCCGCATTTACAGTAATATAAGAATAATCCTGGCATTTGATACAGCGCCTTATCGCGTCTTCGAGACGTCTCAAAGCGCTCCACAGGATACACTGTAAAGTGTAGTGACTGGGTATTTTGTGGGCGAAACGCGGCAGCCAATTGTGCACAGCAGCGTCCCCCACACGAACAGCCGTGGATTGAAGTGACCAAATTATTATTATTTTTAATTATTTTTTTGAAGCGGTTTTGCTTTGTCGGTGACCCACGGACGTACAAAGTGTAAGGTTTCATCAGGCAAAGTGCCACTGCGGTGTTTGAAAAGCCCCTGCTCTACGTCATTGCCAGAGGCTCTGTTTTTAATCAGGGAGCTCGGTGCCCTCTTTTTTTTTTTCGGTCTTGCCTGCCTGACCCCCACACTGACCCCACACGTTGTGGTTTGGCCGGCCGACGGTGAGGACAGATCCCACGGCGATATTCAAAAGGAGAAGGGAATTTCTCTCTCTCTCTCTCTCTCTCTCAGTTGCCCTAAACAATAATCCCTCAGATACAATTGCTCGTTCACTCACTCGCTCACTCACTCACTCGCTCAATCAATCGCTCGCTCGCTCGTTCGTTCGCACATTCACTCAATCGCTCACTCAATCAATCACTCACTCATACACTCACTCGCTCGCTCACTCACTCAATCAATCACTCACTCACACACTCACTCAATCGCTCACTCAATCAATCACTCACTCACACACTCAATCGCTCGCTCGCTCACTCACACGCTCACTCACACGCTCACTCCACGGCTCTGCGCAAATTGGCTGCCACTTTCACCTCGAAAAGGCACCTTTCACCCTGATCCGCACTGCCCAACCCCTGCGAGTTCAAAGTCCGATTGTTTATCATTCTAACAATGAATCCTTAATAATCCTCGCGTTTGACATCGGCCACTTATATCTCCTCTGCGAGACGCCTCAAAGCGTTTAGCAAGTCGGTGGCCCTCGCCCCTTCCGCGCCGTTAATTTTTCGACGGTTCGTGGGACGGAAAGCTTTCTCGAAATCGACCCTGTGAGGTTAAGCGCACCAGCAACCACGAGAAGATGGCATTTTCCCCCGAAACAGACTCAAGTTTCCCCTCCACCCCCCCCCCCCCCCCCCCCAACCCCTCCACTCGGACGTGTGTGTTTTCTCAACCAATTCTGCAGATGGCGCTATTTAGCAGCTACGATACACGGCTCGATCTTGTGGGGTCCCTATTTGACACCAGGTGAGACACGGCTGCATTAAGCGTCGTGTGTAAACAAACCCGTTTCTGCAGAGAGAGAGAGAGAGAGTTACACGTACCCTGAGTTATGTCGTTAAGTGCCGATGAATAGTATTTATTGGCTGCCGCATTTCGCCCACAAAATACACAGTCGATCCACTTTCCAACAGAAGCGCTTTGAGGCGTCTTGACGACGTGATGGGCGCTTTTATCCAATGAAGGGATCATTATTGTCGTTATGGTATCAAACGCCAAGAATGCCATGATTATAATACGTTATTATTTTAGTCTTTATTATTCTGCAAATGCATTATTTCTATAAATTATTATTTCGTCATTATTCTCTCAATTGCAGAAGGGGATTCCGCCGGGAGCCTGACATCTCGTCAGGGATTTCTGATCACCTTGTTTTGAGAGAGAGAGAGAGAGAGAGAGTCAGGTTTCCTGCCCGGTTTCTTCCCGCCGGCTCTCGAATCACTCGCAGTCTATTCTGCGGGTTTGCTGCGCCTATTGGAACGGGGGTTGTCTTGACGCTATCTATTCCCTGTCCGCGACGTGAATATTGATGGCGCATTTCAGCAATATCTGCAAGCGTTCAGCGAAATCCTGACCTTAAACCACCTGATGCTGTCTCAAATAAGGGCTCGAGTTTGCCGGCAAACTGGGATCGCGCACTTTGCTGGTTTGGCGCTCGGTTATTGCCATTGAAGAAGGCGTAGATGCCTCGCACGACGTGCCAGCTTTCCCTCTCTTTATTTGTCCACGTTTCGGTCATGTTGATCGTCAATAAAGTCCGTCCACAAAACAAACGAACAAATAAGGAGAGAAATCGAGTGACATATTTGGTCACTTCCATCCACGACTAGTTTGTGGGGACTCCGCCGGGCGCAATTGGCTGCCGCGTTTCGCCCACAAAACACGCAGTCACTACACTTTACAGTATATTCTATGAAGCGCTTTGAGACGTCTCGAAGCCGTGATGAGGCGCCGTATCAAGTGCAAGGATTAGTATTGTTGTTATTAATGTTGTTATTATTATTCACGATTTTGCCCACAAAAGGTCCTCTGACATTGCATGCAACCGTTTGACCAGAAGGGGGAGGCAACTGAGCCCTAATTACCAACGCGTCCGATCACCAAACACCGCGTCTACAGACGCAGACGCCGAATCCTGGCGCGAGGTTCGAGCTGCGGAATCTACTGAGTCAGACCAGCACTCGGGCTCGTTCCCACGTCTGCCTGTGAGCTGCGTGTGTTTTGAGTGGGATTATCATTTCTGTCATCGGAAACAATGTTGAGGTAAATATCTGAGTTGGGTGTTGAGTCACTGTTTAGACAAACACACAAAAGGTACGCACAGAAGCAAACACACAGACGCACGCACACACACACACGCACAGAAAATGTTGAATGGAAGTCCCAGGGAGGAGGTGGAGATGTATTGTGTCAACAGGTTTGGTCTCAGGCGCCTGTCTCCTTTGGGGGTCCTGTCGCCTGTTGTCTACAGGGATAAAACACCTTCCACGTTGGTTGGGAGAAAAAGCACTTCAGAGAAGTTACAGTAAAGTGCGTTGACTGTGTATTTTGTAGGTGATTCACTTTTCCACATTTACCGTGACCTATGCAAAGTACGAGTTGGGTCAAACTTGCGTAGAATACAAACTCTTGATTGGGACTTCATAATAATAATAATAACTAATAATAATCCTTGCATTTGATATAGCGCCTTATCACGTCTTCCCGACGTCTCAAAGCGCTTTGCAAGAACAACAATAACAATAACAACAACAAATAACTTGCGTGGACTTGCGTTCACTTCACAGTAAAGTGAATTGACTGTATATTTTGTGGGTGAAAAGCTGGTGGATGCATGGCGGACTTGGGCAGATATATGACTTGGGCGATTATACGATTTATACAGAGCGGATTTATACGAGTTTTATTCCATAGAAAGTGCTCTTCTGGACTCCAACGGATATAGTATTTGTTGGACTCCCAGAGAGTGAATGACACTTGGGAGTGTCTCATTGTCCTCTGGCCTATCTCTGAATGTGCCGTTGAATTAATCCCACTATAATCTCTGCGAGCGAGAGACCTGGGCTCGATTCCCGGCAGGGCGAAACCTTGGGCAAGTTTCCATACTCCACACGGCTGATAATAATCCCTCAAGAACAAAAAAAACCGATAAGAAATTGGTCACTCAATCCAGCACTCAATCCCATTTTGTGGGACATTCGCCCACAAAGTAATACAGTATACTGGAGTGAGTGAACAAATTTGGTTTGTTATAAAGACGGTACAGATATTGATGGATTTGCATCCTATTTTTTTTCTCTCTCTCTCCACAAAATGCCTCTACGAACCGAGAGAGCAGCGAAACGTTTGAAAGCTGCAGGTCAACGTTTGAGCAGCAGGAGTCACTCTTACTCCTTGCGTGGGTCGGTTTGTGCATTTTTTTCCAATAAAATCCCTTGGTTAGAAATCCAAGATGCAAGTTATTCCCGACCTTTGAGAAGGCTGTTTAATCCGCATTTACCCTGTGAGCATTTCTCCCGACGTTTCCGCTATTTTACCCAACATTTTGCGAAACCTTTCAAGATGCTGTTTTTTTTCCCTATAAGTTGCTGCGTTGCTCCCTAAACTTCCTCGCTTCCGCCCTGCCCTCAATCTTCACTTATTTCCCCAGCTTTACAAGGTTTGCGATGTGCCAGCAACCTATATATTATATATATACATCGCACGTTGTAGAAAAATAAAATCAATGAACACTGAAGGGCGATTGAGGTACAAATTTGAAACGGAGCTGGAAAAGTAGGAACGGCTCGTTCCGCAAGCCAAACCTTATTAAAAACATCGCGCCAGCTATTTAACCTGTTGAATAAGTAGCTAATCTACTGGAATAAATTAATAAATAATCCGTTGCGTAAATTATTAATGTTGGAGCCTGTGGGAAAGAGAAAAGGGTGGTTTAAAAACCACCTCCACCCACCCACCCATCCCACCTGTGATTAATTTCACTCCCATTTGCCTTCAGCCGCTACGCCCCAAAATCTGAAACACTCTCCCTCAATCCCTCCACTTTGCCCTCCCCGTCCCCCCCACCCCTCCAACCCCCACCTCCCCACGTTCAAATCCCCGGCTAAAGACCTTCCTTTTTGATCGTGTTTACGGCCACCTGCCCCCTTTCCCTCTCCCCCCGGCTCCTTGTCAAACTCCGCCACTGTCAAGCGCTCTGAGACGCTACCCCACGTGAAGGGCGCTGTGTGACTAAATAAAGTTGTTGTTATTGTGGTGGTTGGGGGTTGAAATTAACCAAATTGCTGCGTGGTTTTCAGCGTGGCCTCCTGCCGAGATGCAACGTCTTTCTTGCTATTTTTTCCGTGTTTTCACACAGTACAAAAAGTATACATTATGACGTGATAAGGTGCTCTGTCAAACGTAAGGATTATTATTATTATAACACCTGAAACCGATGCTTTTTACACGATAAAGAGTTTCTCTGGAAACCCCCCTCCCCTCCCTTGTAAAACAAACTGCCCCCACACCCCACCCCACCCTCCCACACACACACACACACACAAACCGCAGAGGGAAATACGTCATGGTGTTAATTGTTATCAGATGCCAAAGGGGAATACTCTCGTCAGAGGAAAATAGGAGAGAGAGAGAGAGAGAGAGAGAGACAGAACGAGAGAGCGAGAAAGGTTTCATATAAGCTGTCTCTTGTTTGTTTGCAGCCCATCGATCGCCCGAGGGTAACTAAATGTCGCCTCCGTACTGACTGACAGGTTCTGGCAGCCTGTTACAGCCATATCTCTTTGACAACTCCCGCAACCCCAGCCCCCCCACTCCTCACCCCACCACTCACCCCACGGCAAAAAAAAATATCCCACTGAGACCCACACGAGAAAACAACTCAGCGTCTCTCGTAGACCTACGCACAGACACACACAAGCCAATTCACAAACAAAACAGAAAGCAGAGAGTGAGAGAATGAGAGAGAAGAGGTGGGGGACTGGAATCCATAGCGTTATTGTGTTGGAAAGGAGGAGAGAGAGAGAGAGAGAGAGAATGTGGCGATTTGTACATTTATATTTCTCTGAATCTCGTCTCTTTCAAGGTCCCTCTGGAGACTTTCCTGTGCCCGTGCCTTCGGACACCTTCCCACTCCCCCCGCGCTGCCTTCCAAACCTCCTGCTTTCAACCCCCAGCTCGGGTGCAAAAGCCCTCGACTGTCCAGCGCCTTGGGACGTTCCTCCTGACGTTGAAAGGCGCTGTATAGCTGCGTATTGTACAGTGAATGGAGTTTGATGATAAAACTGATTTCGAATCCTGCGACCCATCTGCAAACAGCGATGTTGATGGGCAAACCACTGGCAGAAGATCAGTGTCGCAAATGGAGACGCTGTTTAAGTCTCTCAATCGGAAAGTTGTGGGTTCAAGTTCCCCGTCAGGGGACGCATAGTCTACACCAACGCTCTAGCGAAACACTTGGGGAGGTGTGTGGCATCGTCCTTCAGATGAGACATTAAAGCGAGGTCCCATCTGTCTAATCTCTCTCTCACATAGCAGTCTATTCCCTTGTTTTCTCACGTGTGCATCGAGTTTCCTCGTGGCTTTGCGATGGGCGCTTTGTGGCCTGTGTCTCTGTTTACACAGTCTTCTTCCTGCTCCTCTGGGCTTGCTCCTCGGAGAACTCTCCTTGCGTGAGCGAGCACAAAAACAACAACAATAACTTGCGTTGACTTCACTTCGGGATGACGTCCCAAGGCGCTGGACCATGAGGGGTTTGCATCCGAGCTGGGGTTTGGGGATCAGAGAGGGGTGGGAGGGCAGTGGGGCGTTGGGTGGTGGGGTGGGGAAGGGTAGATAAAGAGCAGCGGTGAACTCAGATTTCTCACGCGCAAAGGTTATTAACAGCCAACAAAAAAAGCCCTCCCGAGTGATTTATAGGTGGACTGATCAGCGTGGAGTGTCTTTGGATGTGAAGCATGGACTTTGATCGTCATTCTCAGCTGTAAACCCACCGTGTGTCTGGAATCCGTGCGATGACGACAGCAAAGGTTAGATCACAGAGCTGTGCGTGCGGTCATCGAGTAGACCACAGAGTGAGGTCCATTCAGTCTACGGCGTTCAGGGAAGCATTTATAATAATAATTATCATAATAATAATAATAATAATCCTGGCATTTGATACAACGCTCTATCACGTCTTCGACACGTCTCAAAGCGCTTCGCAGGATACGCCGTCAAGTGGTTTGACTGTGTAATTTGTGGGCAATTTGTAAACTGTGGAATTCTGGAGTTGTCACAACCAAGTCTCTGAGCTCCATCTAAACCCCCTCTACTCTGATCTCCTCCGCCCCCGCCCCCCATGCACACATGTGCATTACCTCCTCACACACACACACAACCCTCCCCTTACACAGACACACCGCACATACATACCCCCCCCCCCACACAAACACACACGTATACCCCTCAGTTGTTTTGGTTCTCAGATAATTTCTTTGGGGGTGGTGGGTGAGGAGGGGTGGGGTGGGGTGATGGGGGGGGTGAGGTTGAAAAAAGATAAAGTCACAGACACCCTGGAGCACTTCTCCTCCCTCCTCCTCTGTAGCTTATTGACACCAGATGAAGTGCAGAAATTTCTGCAGCTCCCGGGTTGCTGAAATCTTACATGGGAAACATACATCCTTTCCTAAAAGTGCCTCAGGGTGCCTTTAAATTATTAGGACAGTTTGATCCCCCGTAGCTTGACTTTAGCGTGTTCCTACCCGAGATGTGTAATGATGGACTGAAACCTGCAGGATTCTTTCACTGCCTCGGACTTAAAAGCTCAACGTTTAGTTTCATGGTCCATTTATACCACTGAGATCTAATGCGATAATGCGCCCAGTTAAGAGATTTACTGAACGAAACGGACCCAATTTACACTGCCCACTTTCCCCACCCCCGCCTCTCATGGAGTGCGATGGTTAGAGCGCTCACCTCGCAAGCGAGAGGACCCGGGTTCGATTCCCGAGCGAGGGGGGAAATCTTTTACGTCCACCGGAACAGGCAGACAAGACCTTGGCTTAATCCGAAGGACGGCACCTCCAACAATGCAAACCCCCTCCCCCCCGCCACCCCCAACTCTGCTCAACAACAACAACAGCAACTTGGATTTATATAGCGCCCTCCACGCCAGACGGCGTCTCAGAGCGCTTCACAGTAACGGATCAAGCTTGCGTGAATTCAAAATCTGGACGTGGGGGCTTGAACCCACAATTTCCTGCCTCGCAGGCGAGCGCCCTACCCGCTGTGCCAGGCTGACACGGTAAGATGGTGGAATCTCCTGACCCAGAAAGCCACAGAGAGAGAGAGATGAGAAATCGACGAGAAATTCTAAGGTAATAATGCTAATCCTCGCGTCTGTTTGATCCGGCGCCTTCGCGACGTCTCCAAGCGCTTCACAGGATACACGGTCAAGTGAATAGTTTGCGGGCGAGACGCGGGAGCCCACTGCGCACAGCAATTGGTCGTTCATAATTAGTAACTTCGGTCTTAAGGTTAGAACCTTTCCCCCTCTCTGTGCCACCCCCCCATGCCCAACCCCTCTCTACCCACTTACCCACTTCCAACAGACAGAGGAATAAAAAAAACGATTCGGGATCCCGAGCGCAAGAGTCAAACCGATTGATATATTTGCAATCACACTTCCCTCCTTTAATCTGATCAGCCCAGGGCTTGAATCTAATCACTGTTGTAACTGAAAGAGGCCTGCCAGTTAAAGTCTGCTGAACGTTGATTAGAATCAAGCCTCTGGACCTGCAGAACTGATTTAATTTCGGAGCTGTTGCACTCCTGTTGCGCTGGTGCTCGCTGGTTTCCTGATGTTAGCTCGCTAATGAAGTTGACGGAGGGTTTTTTTTTTTTTTTTTTTTTGGTGGGGGTGCTCAGAGCTTTGCTGGTGTCGTTCGATGCAACTTGACGCGAGTAGGAGCGGGGAAGAACAAGGGCTCTTGAAGAGCAGCGATATGGACAAATGCTGGAGGCTTTCAGATTTCATTACTCCTCTGAAATGATCTGAACATGGTAAAGTTTTAATCAGCGCCACAACGCGCAGCTGCGGCTGAATAATTGCCCCGACGTTTCACCCACAAAATATACAGTCACTCCACTTCACAGTATATTCTGTGAAGCGCTTTGAGACGTCTCGACTACGTGATAAGGCGCTGTATCAAATGCAAGGATTATTATTGTTATTATTATTATTGCTGCCAAGCGCAGGAGATATGTGTTTCCAGACACACAGCTGTGAAGTCAATGATCAATTTGTCTGGATTGTGGAGCACAACACCGAAATAAGCTCTCTTCTCCTTTCGAATAGTGGTGTGGAATCTTCCGAAGTGTAGTGACTGTGTATTTTATGGGCGAACTCAGCGGCAGCTAATGTATGCACAGCAGTGTCCCACAAACAACGCCCCCCGCGAACAGGCAGGAACCTCGGTTCAACATCTCATCCGAAGGACGGCACCTCAGACAATACGGTGCTCCCCCGCAGCACTAGACTGGAGTGCCGGGCTGGACTGTGAGTCTCATAGCCAGTAACTGGAAGCGAGTCGGGTTGATTCATTGGAACTCCGCTCTGAAAAACATATAGTTGTGGTTTCCTGGGTTCCCGCGAGTCAATATGACGCATTTCTGGTTACAGTAAAAGTCGTGTGGTTTGTGAGTCAAAGACGCTGCTATGAATTATGATTACGAATCTCTGCATATTATAATCTGATTGAAAACCCGTCGATTATTCAATAATGTTATCATAACCCTCGCCTTTTGACACGACGCCTTATCACGCCGTCGAGACGTCTCAAAGCGCTTCACAGAACTTGTAATGATAATAATAATGATAATAAATTATTAATCCTGGAGTTTGTTAAAGAGCCTTCCCACATCATCCAGACATCTCAAAGCGCTTTGCAGAATTTACTTTAAACAGCGGTGAGTGTCTTTTGTAGGTGGACACAGCAAAGTCCCCCAAACAGCCATGAAGCAAAATACCATGCACCCCCATATTGCTAAAATATTTATTTCAGATTAACACCCATGAGATACATTTTATAGATTATTTTATATTCTGCCAGACCAAAGGTTTAATTTTTTTCGTTGCCTTGTGAAGTCTCTTTTTTTTAAAAAAGAAAGTTTGCTGCTTGTCAGTCTTCCTCAGAGGGAGAGATCACTTTATTGGATTTGACGCCACGATTCATTCTCCGGAGAAAATCTTTTGAGCGACTTAACTTTTCATTAATATGCAAACCAATTTAATTTTTTACCAAGTTCCTTGCTCTTCCTGCCTTCATCCATTACGATTTGAACCGAGAGAGAGAGAGAGACTGCAATTCAATAATTTATTTGAATATTACTTATAGCATACTAAACACACTTGTTACCGTTAGAACCCCCCCCCGTTGACCAAGTAAGTACACGCAGGAGGAGAGAAGACGATTTGTGTCCTGATTGTTATCACTGGTACTGATTATAATTGGTGTCAGCCTAACTCAGTCAGTAGCACTCTCTCCTCTGGATCAGAAGGTCATAGGTTTGAGGTCCCACGTTGAGAGACTTAATAGTCTAAGCTGACCTTCCAGTCCAGTCCAGCGAAGGGCAGTTGCATTGTCCGAGGTGCCCTCCTTTGGATGAGTCGTGGAACCCAGGTCCAGTTCGCCCGTGCAGGCGTAAGGTGTAAAGAGTATATTTATTTAGACTGTGTATTTGTGGGCGAACGCAGCAGCCCATTTGACGGCCAGTAACGCGCCCTCGAACAGCCAAGAAAGTGAGTGACCGATTCAATTGATCTCGCTGTGTGTTCCTCACGCTGAACATCATCTCCTCGCTCTCAAGCTGGGGAAAGTGTCAGATCATTTCTACGTGAGAAATTTCTTAAGCTTGCAACCGACAGAGGAAGTGTTGACTGAGCACACAGGGACAGTCAAAGTCAAAGGCTGTTCAAATGTATATGGAATGTCCCCATATATATATATATAGTTACAGAACTGTTTAATGAGTAATGTGCTTAAAGGTCACACTTTGGTTTTTGCTCTTCTGGGCCGAGGTTTGTTTAAGTTGTTGTTTTTCTTTTTTTTTTTACTTGCACCGTTACCATCGATAGGAATATTTTAGATAACAAAGTGCTGACGTTAGCATTTAGGACCGCCCACGCATGGGGTGGTCCTGAAAGCTGACGTCCTTTTAATTGGGGCAAAGGACGAAAATTAAAACCTACTGAAGTCTCTCTTTGGTTGGCCGTTTGATGTAGTCAACTTGCGGGGAGGGGAATCGGCTCTGCTGGTGAGACAGCGGAGAGGGGAATCCACTTTTTTATTTGCGGTGAAAAATGATGGTCGAGGCCGATTCGGAACAGATTTTAGATAAAAATCTGTTCTATTTTTCTGTCAGAATCTCAGCTTCTGCAAAGGTCACGTTCTGCCTCCGAGCTTGAGTGACGTGGAAGGATAGGGATCTTTTGGAGGTCACAGGGTTCAACTGGAGAGTTGTGGTGGTGGTGGGGGGTGCAGGGTATGAGGGTGGGTGGGGGGGGCGTGAGGCCGAGGGGGTGGGGGTGAACAAACTATTGTTCTGAGTCTTCGCAGACAAAACAAGTGGAGCGGAGAGGTTAAGCGAGAAGGAACGTGCATTTTTAAAGCGCCAGACGTGACTGTCTAGTGTAGTGACTGTGTATTTAGAGGTAATTACAGCTGTCGGAGCCAGCAAGATCCGACAACCAATCATGTGGTAAATGGCTTAGTGTTGAGCTCCGTCACTGCTAAGTGTTCCGAGACACCGCCCCACACGGTGTTGCTGATTGATTACTCGAGAGCAGCCCAGGGCTTGACACGGGAAGGAATTCCCTTGCTTTTCTCTAACAGTGTCGTGGCATCTTTAATAACCCACCTGAAACGGGGGCCTCGATTTACCACCGTATCTGAAGCACGGTGTCCCTGACAACGCACTGCTCCCCCCCCAGTACTGCGCCGGAGCCAGGAGCCGAAGTCCTGAGGTGGGGCTTCGAATCCACAACTTCCCACCCGGAGTAGGAACAACTGAGCCAAACTGACTCGGGTTTAAGACTCGCGCGAGTTGAGACGGCTCTGAATTTGCCGTGACATTAATCACGTCCGTCCCCAGGCGTGGGTTTTTTAAACCCGCCCCCACCCCGTGTGATAACCATCGCAGCACAGGTGGCATTGACATTAATCTTGCCAATCCTGCTTAGTGACGGAGCGCAAATGAAATCCGCCCTCTTAGCAAGTCCGTCACTTTATCCTGGAGGTGTGGGAGCCCGCAGGCTCAGTGCCAAGGTTATCCGCCTTCTCCTCCTGTGACGATGTGGAGATGCTACTGTTGAGGCTTGTTGGAGTCTGCCCCTCGGGCTCACTCGAAGGTGATAAAATAGCCGAGCTCGGGAGGCCGAAAGGTTTAAGGGTTTGTCCTGGACTGAACGGACCCAGGAGATCTCTCTCTCTCTCACTCTCTCTCCACCCTGGACCTCCCAAGCCGTCCTATTTCTCACCAAATCAAGCCGTTCGCTCTCCCAGTAGTAATTGGCACAGGTTTGCCCTAGAGATTGGCCCCTGGCCACCAACCGCAGGAATGTTTAAACACTCCCAAGTGGCAGACAAGCAACGTCAACACGCGATGCTGCATCAGGGCCTTGCCTCCCGTAACCGAGGCCTCTCCTAGGATGCTTTGCGTACCACGCCTATGTACCCAATACGTCTTTACTTGTATGCCACTTACACGCCTGGCTTTTCTAGACACGTATGCTGGAGCCAAGCGAGAGGCTACGTCTGTGTGAATATTTATGGAACTCGGTCGCCTGGTGAACCTTGGAGAGCTTATCGTTTCCCAACTTGTCTTGACAGCACGAGAGCCCAGACTCTGCTAAAACAAACTAAAATTGGTAATTTTACTTGGTGTAACTAAGTTACCCCAAACGTATGGACATCCCAAACCGCCTCAGGCATCGGCTTGGCTCAGTTGCTGTTGGGTCAGGAGGTTACGGGTTCAAGCCCAGTGATGGAACTTGAGCTCGCAGCCCAATGCAGTACGTGGGGGTAGAGGAGGGAGAGGTGGGAAACCAGTGTTGAAAATGCTGTCACTTGGATTTAAGTTGCTAAATTGAGGTTTTCTCTATGGGTCCTCAGGTGGTTGTCAAAGATCCCATGACACTATAAGGTCTCTCTTTATCAAATAACGTTGTTCAATCTTTACCGTCAAATGCATCATGGAATTAGTTTAACTTAAGTTCTTAAAGTCTCGTCCAAAGGCCAGTGTAGCTCCGAGCCTGGGCTTAATGGGTTCAAATTCCACCGAAGAAATACAACACCGGTGTAAAATGGTCAAGGTCACCGGGGACCTAACAACTGGAAGCGTAAAACGTGTTGGCAGAGAACTCCTCAACATGAGTATGAATGGGTGCCTCCCAAAGAAATGTTCTCCCTGAATTATTTGGGAATTCTCCCAAGTTGTTGTCCTCACATTTGTCTCGAAATTCCGCTCAGCCCTCGGGCCGTGAGACCATTTCACCTGAACATTTCAGATTGCGCAGAACTGGACGGAAATTGAGTCTCGAGTTGGAGTTTCGATGTCCTGCGGTTCTTAACAAGAAACAGGCTTCCAAATTAAGACTGAATTCAAGCAATTCTCTGCAGTGTTGATGATCTTAAATTTGAAGGCAAAAGTAGTCCTTACAGACCAGGACCTCAGGGTTCTTTCCAATGTTCTCAGACTGTCTCCGCAAGGCAGGAGTTTGTTTGATGGAGGATTTCCGCTTGAGACAGATTCCCGTCACTCAATTCCCTCTCGATGCTAAAATGGTCAGAAAGCAAACGGAACGGAATAAAGCCAGAAGAATTCTCGTGCACTTATTCTGGTATCCTGTGACATACTGTGTGTATGGGTGGGGGGGGAACCTGATAAAAATAATAATTAGAATCATAATCCTTGCATTTGATACAGTACTTCATCTTGTCATTCAGATCACGTGAAAGCGCTTCACAGAAAAGTGAAGATCGCTGCTTCACAAACACACCTTGGGTGGCTTTGGGGTTTATCTTCGCAGCAATATTTAACGGGCTAAAATCCTCTTCCCCCCCCACCCCAACCACCCACCCACCCACCTCCAGACCGGAGGGGAATGGGAAATCCGACTATGAGCCTGATTGTTGGGAAATGCCAGAGTTGGGGAAACCCAGACACATTAGTTGTCTCCAGCGACAAGCTCAAGGGGTAAGAGCAGCGATGTGTGTTTGTAACAAATTTTAATTCGACCGTCGAGTTTTCTTAAGAGTCTTCATGGTGCAGAGCTTACAGTATCCAATGCAATACTTTCCCCGTGAGGTAGAGTGGGTGGGAACAATTTGCACAATAGGGTAGGTCTGGCCTGGGAGGATCGGGTTTAATGAGCCAAATCTCCTTGTTCCATGGTTTCTTATGTGCTTAAGTGGATAATGATGAGAGTCACCACTTCAGTGTAGTTTTTTTTGGCAGCTGGGATTAGCGAGCGAGTGAGCGAGTGAGGGAACGAATGGCGCACACAGAAATTCCACCCAGCCTGTAATCCGACTCCTGAGAGGCATCTTTTAATTTTGCTGCGAAGAGCAGCGAAAGTCTTTTAATAGTTTTTTTTTACGGTTGAGAAATTATTGAATTTCCAAGCCAGCGATGGGTTGCCAACACATTCTGCTGCCGCCTTGCCTTCCAACTCCCTTCTTCACAGCGCGCCTAATTTTGCACGTGATCCGCCAGTCACCATAACTGGTTCATTATCGGGGCTGAACACAGTCATTGATGTTGCAGCGTAGGTTGTGTGTTGCATGTTTAAGGAGGTTTAACACTTAACTCACACGAGTGTAGGAAAGATTACGAGGGCTGCTTCAGCTCAGATACCTCGTCTGTTTATTTATTGAATACCGATAACCGTCCTTGCATTCGATTTGGCCCCTTTCCCTACCGACAAAACAGTCACTACACACCTTTATTATCCTTTAAGTGCTTTGAGACAGTTCGGTGAGATCAAGTGCTTTGCTTCTTTAAAAAAAAAATCAATGTCTTGCTTCCGTTGTGATTGTCAAATTCCGGACACGTCAGTCCTTGTTAGTGTTGCGTTCGGCGGCTCTGTGATCTCTGTGAGCAATGAGCTCTCACTTATCTGCTCGAGCTGGTCGGTGCACACGTACACCCAGATGCCCAGCAAGGTGGAATCCTGTAGCGTAGTGGTTAGCACACTCGCCTCGCAAGCGAGAGGACCCGGGTTCGATTCCTGGGCGGAGCGAACCTTAGGTAAATTTCCTTACTTCACACATGCACACATGCACACACACCCACCCACCCACGCACGCATGCACGCATGCGCACACACACGCACGCACACATGCAAGGGCCTCTGTTTACCGAGCAGTAAGTAGGAACCCGGTTGTTAGTCGATTGGCACACTGTTTTCCGGGGGGTAAAAATCCCTTCAAATAATCATAAAAATTTGGTCACTCAGTCCGCGGCAGCTGTTTGTGAGGACGTCGCTGTGCGCAATTGGATGTCGCGTTTCGCCCACAAAATACGCGGTCAATTTACTTTGCGGTATAATCCCGCGAAGCGCTTTGAGACGTCTTGACGAGGTGATTGTTAGAAGGTCCCCTTCCATTCACTGCCGGGTACGAAAAATTGGAGGTTGGGTTTAAATCCCCTTTTTTCTTTTTCCTTTTGAGCTTATTTGCGGTGGATTCCACCCCCCCCCCGCCCCCCACCCCCGCCGTGCCAGCACTAATTTTTTCCTCGTGGCGTCGTAACATTTACCCCGCTCACAGAGGATATTGTTCGCTCACTCCGGGCTCAATCAATCACTCCTAGAAAAGTCATGCTTTATTCCAAACGGGCGTGTTATTCACAGAAAAGCCTTTACAAACTCGACCACTGCTTGGCAACTTGTGGTGCTGGTTATAACTCGGTGCAATTACTCGCCGTACACACTGCATGACTCTATTCAAGGAGACTTTCTAAGTCTTCAATGAAGCAATTCACCATTTATTTTCTTGATTTTTTTTTTAACCCTCTTCCCCCGTCCAATTTATTTTAACTTGATCGGTGAGAGAGACGGGATCCGGGTCTTTAAAAATGTCTCTGGGGGGAGAAAGGGGAGGGGGGTGCTCTTCCTCTCCCTCCCCCACACCCCCTCCAACCAACCACCATCACCACCACCCCTCCGCCAACCCAACTTCTACCTTTCTGTGACCTCCTACTCACTCTGCTCAGCAGACACGGTTTCGTCACAAGGTTGGTTCAGGTGGAAGACGTCCCTTTGGTCCATTTGATCAGCCATTGCACCTTCGCAGTGAAGTCCTGTGAAGTGCACTGAGGCGTCTCGACCAAGTGATAAGGGCCCAGTATCAAACATAAGGGCTATTACGATGTTATCCTAAGACCTACCTCTCAGCTCATCTCAGCTACTCCTGGTCAGTTCGCTACGTGAAGCGCTTTGAGTCGTCCTTTGAAACTTTGGAGCTCCCTCCCCTCAATCCCTCCGCCTTGCCCCACCCCTCCACCCACCGCCCACCCTGCTCCTCCCCCGTGTTACTACACGTTGTTGTTGTCCTCCTGGCTGTATTATATACAACAACCACCACCACCACATTTGTTGGCGCTGCAAAGTGAGAGATGATAATAATATTAATAATAACCCTTGCATTTGATTTAGCGCCTTATCACGCCTTCGAGACGTCTGAAAGTGCTTGGCGGGATACGCCGGTAAAGTGGAGAGACCGCGTATTTTTTGTGGGACGGAGCAGTCACTTGGGGGGCAAGTGGCAGCTCGGAAGCCAGGAACCCCATTAAGGACTTCCGTCGACCGATTTTGGAGACCAGGTGTCGAGGACGTCCTCAAAGTGGAGGCAACTGGGGGAGTCGGGTAAGATAAGGCGGGTTTCTCTCTGTCATATTTATGCACAGCTTGTAACATCGCCGCATTTAACTCCTTTGCCGGTCATCTGTCAAGCGCAGTGTATGTCTCCTCTGCAAAGTGCTCCCTATATACATTATACATCTCGAGGAAACCTCAGGCCGCTTAGTAATTTGGTAAATAAATCCACAGGAACTTTAAAGCTATCGCGGCCCACGGTTGCTGATTAATTGTAGTTTCTGATCAATAGCTGGTGGGGGGGGTGTTGGTGGAATGCTTAAAAAAAAAACTTTTTGTGTGTGTGTGTGGTGGGGGGGGGAATTGGCTTTGTCGGAGGTATTTCTCGCAAGGTTACAGTCGCGTTGATTTTCACCCTGTCGTGTAACCCGTGTGTCCGGGCTCCTAAACGACCAGGGGGCCTGAGGGGGTGGTCAAACAGCTTAAGTTCGCAATCCGTGCGTTGGATGAAATTGATGGCTCGCTGCGAAGAAACAAGACTGTTTTAATACACTTTGTTGGGGCGTCCTGTAGCTCGGTGGTTGGAGAGTTCACCTCGCAAGCGAGAGACTAGTGTATCCTGTGCAGCGCTTTGAGATATAGCAAATGGGAGGATTATTATTATTATTATTGTAAAAGAAAGGCACGAGGAAGAAGATGTATCTGGCCATGCAGGTGTCTCTTGGTGTCCAGGTGTGGCAGCTTGGTTCAGTTGGTAATTCTCCCCTCAGGTTGGGCGGGTGGTTTGAGGGGGAGTTCAAGTCTCGCTTCAGGACTTGAGCTCGCGAGCCAAGGCTCACACACGCTGTTTTAATCAATAAAGAGTCCAAATCCCTGACTGTCCAGCACCATGGGACGTCCTCTCAAAATGAAAGGTGCTGCACCAACATTGTTATTTCCCCCATCTTTCAAGTTCGTCTTAAGAGCTGTATCTTTTCAACTGCGCTTTCGGTCATTTCCTTCCCCAACACCCGCCCCCCCCCCTCTCCATTCTCCTCCGCACCCCCACCCCCCCCAGCTCGGGTCCCAGTCAGCGTGAAGCACTTTGGGACGTCCTCCTGATGTGAAAGGCCCTGTATTAAATGCAAGGACTATTATTTATTGTGTCCCATCACAGCAACATAGCGCCTCTCACACAGGAAAGCGTCTCAGTTATTATCAATAAGGGTTATTATTATCTCTACTTCACCAGGAGAGAACGTTGTGACAAGTAGAGTAGGGGCAGTGGGGGGTGGAGGGGATGGGGTGGAGTTCAGGGGTAGATATTTTCTCCACATTAAAACTTGGAGAAGAACCAGCGACAAAGTGGAGAAAAAGCCAGAAAACGAGAGCTGACCCAATCTGGTGAAGAGAGAAATCAGAGACAGACCTGGAGAAGGAGAGTGGATTGCGCCAATAATAATAATAATAATAATCTTCCTTGAGTTTGAGGCAGAGCCTCATCACGTCTTCGAGACGTCTCAAAGCGCTTCACTCAAAGGATACACTGTAAAATGAATTGATTATTCAATTGTGGGCGAAACGCGGCAGCCCAATTGCGCACAGTGACGTCCCCACAAACAGTCGTGGATTGAGTGACCAGATCCGGGGGTGGTGGTGGTGGGGGGAGGGGGGAGAATCTATGGACTTTCGCCACAAAATATACAGTCAATTCACTCTACAGTATATTCCGTGAAGCGCTTTGAGACGTCTCAACGACCTGAACAGGCGCTGTATCAAATTGAAGGATTATTATTGATTCTCGGTTTGATTTTCCTGCGTGTTTTCTCTCGCTCTCTATCTCTCTCCCTCTCGCGCGCACTCCCCCTCTCTCCCTCTCTCTCTCTCTCCGTCCTCCCCAAATCACGTGTCGTTTATGCTACACCTTGCCTCTGCACGTCGACGAAGGTTGTCTTGTAATGAGCTTGTGTGTACTGGATTACCATCAGGTACTACGCTGCTGAGCCTGTGTTTCTGACCGCAAATAAAATCCCTCAACTCATGTAAAGCTGTGTCATTCACTTCGAATCCCTAAAGGAGCTTACAGAGAGCAAATGTGTTGTGCAGCTGTCGTTTCCTGTAACATCAGGATTTTTAACACACAGCAATTTCTTAATAAGGAATTTGATTGGGGACTCGCACTTTGCAGTAACTGGAAGTACGTTCTCTCGTGTTGTGTTGTCTCGTGCCGGGCTGCGAGACCATCCGTTTCGGAAGTAGTTCGAGACGCAGCGGAGTTTTTAGCCATTTCCTTATTAAGGAGCAACGATGACAACAACAAATGTATTAATAATGATCCCTGCGTTCGAGACAGCGCCTCGTCACGTCTTCGAGACGCCTCAAAGCGCTTCACGGGATACGCTGCAAAGCGAATTGACTCTACATTTTGTGGGCCAAACACGGCAGCCGATGGCGACCAGCTGCGTTCCCACTGCATTTGTGCGGTGCCTTTCACGGCGGATGGACGTCCCAAGGCACTGGACAGTCAGAGATTTGGACTCTGTGTGTGTATTTGTATCTCTCTCTGCATCTGTCTCTCTCTCTCTCTCTCTCTCTCTCTCTCACGCGGTCTGTGTCTCTGTATCTCTCTCCATTTCTTTCTCTTGCTGTATCTCTCTCGCTCTCTCTCTGCCTGCGTGTGTCTGAACGCACACACATGCACGTCTTCTTCTCAGATAGCGCCACCACACGCCAGCCAGCAATCCGGTGCGGCGCACGTTCAAACGAAACGTCCAACGTCCGAGCTCGGAGGGAAGCTTTGGACGCCTGTCAAGTTGGTTTAACGCCTCATCCCAAGGACAACGCCTCCAACAACGCAAAGCCACCCCCAGCACTGCAACAGGAACGTCAGCCTGGACCACGCAATTCCAAGTCCCGAGCCAAGGGGTTTGAACACGCATCCTTTTGACTCAGAGGCGAGCGAGAGAGAGCATGCTTGTAGGCAAACACAGCAGCTGCTTCCTTGTCCATTGCCACCCGCTGTATGATAGGCATTTGCGTCTGACTGGAAAGAACCTGTCGAAAGGCATCGCTAATTTTTTTGGGGGGTGGGGAGCGGTCCCGCAGAGAAGAGTGCAATCTGAATTGACAAGCAACGCCAATCGGATCACCAGCCGCAGATCTGAGAACAGGTCATACACAAGGTGTTCGTCCGCGAGGTGTGAAACCACTGTGTAAAAAAAAAGAACACACACACACACAGAGAGAGGTTCTTGGATCCCGCTACAGAGCAGACAAACCCCATGACTCAGTTCCCACATCGACCTCACAACCAAAGAGATTCCTGGTCACTTCATCTTCAGAGAGACGAGAGAAGAAACGCGCTCAGTCAGGTTCCAGAAGAAAAGAGAGTGTTGAAGCCTTCGTCTTCAGTGAGGCTGTGAGGTTTTTGAAACCTTTTGGGGGGAAGAGACGTGCTGAATGCTAACCTTCTGCTGGGTTGTGTGTGTGCATCTTAGTCTTAGCGTATGGCACAGTTGCCTTTCGTCCATAAAATACTCAGTCAATTCGCTTTACGGGGTATCCTGTGAAGCGCTTCGAGGCGTCTCAACAATGTGATAAGGCGCTGTATCAAATGCAAGGATTATTATTATTATTATTGCCTTCTTTGAAGTCGTCTGCAAATAAACACTCTGCGTTGATTCCAGTAAATGTGCTCAATCTGCGTTGTAACATTTGAATAGAGAGAGGGGCTCAGTAGAACTTGGGGAGCAGGATGTCCTTTGGCTACCAAATGCCTGTATTTTTTCTTCTAAGCAGCATAACACCGGCCTTAGTATTTTAGTTAACAGTTGTAGGTATATTCGTTGACTCTGTGTGGGCCTAAAACCCTAGCTACTGTCTCCTGGGATGTTAGGTGACTGTAAAAGTATTGCCTGGTGTTATTGCTTTAGGTTCAGTTGCTCCCATGACTTGTATCGAAAACTATTTGAAGGCAAATTGCCCAAAAATCATCAGAAAGTCTCCTGTTAAACATCACGTTTCTCTGTTCCCCAGTGTGTGTTTTTATGGTTATTTCTTACTTTATTTCTACGCAACTCCCCCCACCACCCCCCCACACACACACATATACACACACTTTGTAATTCCTATTTTTGGCTGTTTCCCTTCCACCTTGGGACACACGCGGAGTCCTGTAGCTCAGTGGTTAGAGCACTCGCCTCGCAAGCAAGAGACCTGGGTTCGATTCCCAGCTGGGTGAAACCTTGGGCAAGTTCCCTTACTCCACACTCACTGATAGTAATCCCTGAAGTAAAAAAAAAACCAATAATAATTTGGTCATTCAATCCACGGCTCCCTGTGGGGACGCTGCTGTGTGCAATTCGCTGCCGCGTTTCGCCCACAAAATATACGGTCAATTCACTTGACAGTGCATCCTGTGAAGCACTTTGAGACGTCTCGAAGACGTGATAAGGCGCTGTATCAAACGCAAGGACTATTGGTTCTCTCACCAGCCAGATATTAAGAGGACCGTAAGAGCAGATGTTGGTAAACACCCTTCAGTCTTCCTCCCCTTCTGTGTTCAGCTTGTACGTCCCATGAAAGGTCAGCTATGCTGAAAGCTCACTGTATGATGGGCGGGTGGGGAGACTGTTTATGTGTGTATTATTAATATTAATAACAATATCAAGTCCTGGATGAGAGCCAATTTTCTCCAGTTGAATGTTGACAGGAACCTGGCCCTCCTACTTGGCTCCTGTCAGCCCCTCCTCACCTCAGGCGCTGACAGCATCACTATTCATTGATGCACACTACACCTCACTGAGCAAGTACAGATCCTTGGTGTCTTGTTCGACCCTCAAGTGTCTTTTAAAACCCACATCCGTACCATGACTCATTCTACCTTCCCCCTCTGCAACATTGCCCGCCTCTGCCCCTCTCTCTCCCCTCAAGCCGCCGAGATCCTCAACCATACTTTCATTATGTCCAGACTCGACTCCGCTAACTCCTTGCTTGTTAAGTTTCCCAACTCTTCCCTCCGCAAGCTGCAAATTATTCAGAACTCGGCAGCTTGTATCCTCTCCCGAAGGACGAGAGCTGCACTGACCCCCCATCCTCGACCGGCCTCACTGACTCCCCATCCCCCAGAGGATCGAGTTCATGATCCCGGTCCTCACCTTTAAAGCCCTCTACGGCCTTGTTCCTCCCTCCCTCTGCAGCCTCCTGAAACCAGTATACTCTGTGAAACTCTTCGAGACGTCTCAAAGACGTGATAAAGCTCTATAACAAATGCAAGGGATTTTTTTTTATCATTATTGTTCCAGGTTTACGTTTGTTCTCTTCAGTATCTTAAACGCCTCAAAGGTCGCCTCCGAGGCATGTTTTTTTCACTCAAGACCAGTAAGCCCTATCTTATCTCGAAGCAACTCATCTCACACTTGGGATCAGTCTCTTGTTGCTCTGCTCTGCCTTCAAGGTCCAAACAACCTCCTTTGTGTTATGGTCAGCAGAGCTTCGCATAGTCTTCCAAGAATGGCCCGAGGAGACCACTGTGCACCTTGAGCACGACATTGGGGACGAGGATTCATTATTCAGCAATGTAACCGACATTTTCTTTTATTTACTGCCTCTTTCTGACTGGTGAGTGACAAGTTAATTAATCATTTTAACTTCCCCTTTAGGCGAGTTCTGTCTGTCCCATCCAGGGAGAACGTGTGTGTCCTATCTACAGTACAGTTCTTCATACTTAACTTCACCTGATATTAATCAGACCAGGTGCATGCCACACTGAGCTCTCTTTGCAAAATCTTGGCCTCATCTTCTTATTCCACAGTCCTTTCCGTTTAGGTATTATCTGCCAATTTAACCACCTTTAACAATCCACGACTGTTTGCGGGACGCAGCTGTGCGCAGTTGGCTTAGACGTTTCGCCCACAAAAAATATAGACAATTCACTTGATATTCTGGGAGGCACTTTGAAACGTCTCGAAGATGTGATAAGGCGCTGTATCAAATGCAAGGATTATTAATATTATTATTATTATTATTATTATCTTGCAATAGCGCTTCACAGAATATACTGTAAAATGAATCGACTGTGGATTTTGTGGGCGAAACCATAACCGTACCATAATTATCATAATTGATACCAATTGACTTTAGTTTGGAACGTTAGCCCTCCTAAGGTAGTTTGTCAAAGAACTTCTGTGACAGCCTGTGTGGATCCCAGAACATCCTTGGTCTCAAGTCGAGCACTCAACCAACTGAGTTACCTGGGATGTTGAAAGCTTCGCAATTTATTTTCATTCCTAGTTTTTTTACTGTGGAAAAATACTTCAGCTGTCAGACTCTTATCCACTTCGCTGTGAATCTCTGTAAAGAGCGAGGCGCTAAGACACTTCAAAGGACACATAGAATTATAGGTGGATCCGAGAAGGGTTAGCACTGTGAAATCTGGCAGTCTCTAATACTGAAAAACAATGATGCTTGGAAGCTATAAAATGAGACAGTGGAATCTTATTAACCCAGACACAATGGTGCTCGCTAAAACTTGGTGTTGCAAACAGACATTATTATGCGCTGATTTGAGGCGTCCGCAGTAGAAAATAGTGGAGAAGATTTTGGGTGGTGAAGTGTTTGATAGTTTCATATTTCCATATGAGTTAGAGAGAGAGAGAGAGAGAGGGGGCGGGGGGTTGAGGGGGAAGAGGAGAACTCAGTTAGTAGTATTCTTGCTTCAGAGGTTGTCGAACAAAACAACTGGAAGAAACTCCCTTCGCTTTTCGAGTACTCTAGTGCCGTGCGATCTTTGACGTCCACCTGACCAGGTAGCCATCGTCGGAAATTGGTGAGGGTTTGTGTGCTAACAGAATGCCTGCTGTTAGGAACAGGAGTAGGCCATTCAGCCCCTCGAGCCTGTTCTGCCATCCTATTCTCATCGTAACTGAATCCGTACCTCAACTCCAATTACCTGCCTTTGGCCCCCCGTCTCCCTGGGCACACGTGAACCTCCTTGCTGTTAAGCGTGAGCTGTGGTCAACGGAAAGTTGCAATCAGTGACATCTATCTACCCACCAGATGCTCTCTGCAAATTTGATGAGTTGCTGATTTACAAAGCTGATTTCTCCATTGTGCAGCTGAATAAACTTTTACTGTTATTATCGGGAGACTTTGTTGGAAAGACTTTGTCACGCATAATACCCAGGTGCTTTCCCCCACCATCCCCCACCCCCACACCCCCCACACCCCTCAAATCCCACATTGAAAATCCACTCCATTACTTCTAATGATTTCAGGACGAGACAGAGTCATTTTGCTTTTGCGCAGCAGCTTATAATAATAATAATCCTCGCATTTGATATAGCGCCTTATTACCTCGATGAGACGTCTCAAAGCGCTTCACAGAATAGACTGTAAAGTGGATTCGCTGCATTTGGCTGTTTGTGGGATGATGCTGTGGGCAAATTGGTTTGTCTACAAGATCACACAGACACCGAACTTTACAGTGTATCCCGAAAAGCACTTTGAGACGTCCTCCAGACACGAGAAGCGTAATTGCTCTTTCAAACGCAATGATTATTATGATAATCCATCTTCCCTTCGTGTTAAGGGATCTTTATTGTCTGCCTGGAGAAAGGCAGACTTCAATATAACGTATCATCTGATAGACAAGGTCTGTGACACTGCAAGGCTGTGAGCATCAGTGTAGACTATGAGCTCAAGGACAGCATTGGACTTGGCTTGAACCCATAATCTTCTGAGCGATGGGCGAGTGCTACCGACTGAGCCAAGCTGGAATCTTTGAACCAGCGGCAAACACGGAGACCCGCGGTGGGAGCGAGTCAGGTGAGGGTTGGAGTCAAATGCCTGGGAGGTTAGGGGATTAAAGAGATTGCTCAATCAATAGATGGCACGAGGGTCAAAGTCAGGCGTAGGGAAAGGGTGAGTGCTCATAAAATTAACATTCGAATTTAGCGGATAAAGGAAGGAACAAGGTCTCAGCGTCTGAAATTAATCAAGAGCTTGAGGTCTACTGTTTAATACGACAAACACTCTGTATGGGATTGAGGGGGTGGGGGGATTGGGAGAAGAATGGTGAGGGGAGGAAAACTCAACCAATTATGAGGAGTTCAATCTGAGCAATTTAGAAGTGAGCTGCACTATTTTTGAGGGCGTACGAGGGATCCTGAATGTGAAAGTTCCAATGAGAGGCGGAGAAATCAATGCTGCCATTTGCCTTTCATGTTTTTTTTATAAGGCTCTTCACCAGCAAGAGGTCTGTGGTAGCAGAGGTCATCGCAATTTTTTTGAACCTCTTTAATTTGCCTCGACCACCAGCCCCCGAAGGTCACGGCGGAACTGGGCACCAGCACAGTGAGAGAGGGAGCAAGCGGGTTTCCAACCCCCTCCTCCTCCCCTCCCCCCATCCCCCACCCCCACTCCCACCCAACCATCCCTCCTCAGAAACTCCACAGGTGTAGACAGAAACCTCACAGGTTCCTACAAACACAGTCTCTCGCGTCAGAATCTCTACTTGTGCAACTGATAATAATAATAATAATAATCCTTGCGTTTGATACAGCGCCTTGTCACGCCCTTCGAGACGTCTCAGTGAATTGACTGTATATATTTTGTGGGCGAAACGCGGCAGCCGATTGCGCACAGCAGCGTCCCCACAAACGGCCGTGGATTGAGGTGACCGGCGGGCTGCTGGGTTGATGGCGTACGTGCTCTTCGGAAGCGAGGAGGTCGAGGGCTGGATCGATCGAAGGATGCGCAACGGTGAAAACAAGCAGCGAGCTGCTTTGCGAGTGCGAGTAGCAAAGCCCTTGACTGTCCAGCGCCTTGGGACGTGCTCCCCCATGTGAATGGCGCCCGTGGAAACGCAATTCGCTGTTGTTGCTGTTGAGTTGACGGTGCCGAATGCCGGTGGGGCGGGGGTTGGAGGTGGGGGTGGTGAGGGGGGGGGGTTTGAACCCGGAGACTCCAAGCTCGACTTAGTGAAACACCATCCACTCGATCTCGTCAACGTAAGACTGGATGTGACGCCATTGTAGGCACCAGCGCCTCCCCACGCACATACACGCACACACGCACGCGCACACACTCACGCACGTAGAGCTCTGTATTAATTATTCCACAGAAATTTCCAACTGTTTTCATTCCCGGCTTAAAGAACAGGTTCTGACAGTTCCTGTAGGGCACTGGGCGCCTGAGGCTGTCGCTGGCTGCAGAGATTAACAATGAGCACAGATTGGGCTTTGTGGGTTGTGGTGTGTTGTATGTCGTGTGTGGTGTGTGTGTGTGTTGCGTGTGCTCTGGGTGTTGTTGTGTTGTATTGTGTGCGTTGGGGAGAGTTAGTGGGGAGGGGGTGGGGGGCGGTGGTCTGTTCTGACTCACGTCTGACAGCACAAGCTGAGAAATGCAGCTAATCTTCAAGAAAAAAAGGAGAAACTGGCCAATAATATGCACATGCTGGAATGCTGAACAAATAGTCCTTCCGTTTGAGGACGTCTCCAAAGTGTTTCACGCTATAAAGTGTAGTGACTGTGTATTTTTGTGGCAGCATTTTGTGGGGACATTGCCGTCCGCGTTCGCCTACCGAAATACGCAGTCACTTCACTTGACAGTGGATCCTGAACCGTCCTCCCCACGTGAAAGACGGTGCGTGGAATGCAAGGAGTAGTATTATTTAACGCCCATCGTTAATGTCACCGCAGTTAGCGACCGACCGAGAGAAACAGCTCACCCAGAGTCGCCGAACAGCCCAGCGTTTCTGTTACCATCTCCATTGATTATTCAGAAATTCGTAAGTGTCCTGGGGTCAGGAAGTGGAAATACTAGCTGTCGGCAGGAAATTTGGACAGTAAATAAAGCCTAACAAACGGAATATTGTTCCTTTCACCTTAGCCTACCTTCCGCCTCCGAATCTGTCTGTGAGAGTATTTGCCCAGTAAATAGTTTCATTCGATAGCGGGTTTTCCAGGAAGTGCTGATCACATTGAAAGGCAGCTAAGTTAGTATTGATTGTGGTGGCAGAGACAGTTAGCTCACACTCTGTTTCGTCTCGGGGAGCTGGCAATACTCTGTGTATGCTCTCGTGTCTTTAAAACTATTATCTCCCAATACCGCTAATCTACTTAAGCTCCTGATTTGAGATATCTTGTACATTATTCACCACCAGTCCTCAATCGCATTTCACCGCACGACTACACCCCATGTATAGGCAATGCTAAAGGCATCCTTTTCCAGTGGCGAATACTTTTTGTTAATATTATAGTGATTTAGATTTCATTTCCAATTGAAGTTTCTTTTTTTACTTGAAGGGGAAATGAGGACGTCGGTGGGAACGGGAAGTGAGCAGAATGTTATTTGACCCTATTTTGCTTCGCTTTGCGGTGGTGTGGGGTGGGGGGTGGGGGTCATTGTTACGTTACCCAAATGCGCTGGGGGGGTCCTCAGTCTGCTCTGGGTGGAGGGCAGGGAGGGTTGGGGGTGGGGGTAGGAGGGTGACCAAAGGCGCGGTCGAAGAGGAAGGTCTTGAGATGGGCCTTGAAGGAGGCGAGGGAGGGAGCGAGGCGGAGGGATTGTGGGATGCAGTTCCGAAAGGCGGGGGCAGAGAGGCTGAAGACCTGCTCACTGATGGTGGGGCGGGCAGGGCAGGGCATGGGGGGGGGGGGGGTGGATCTGGAGCAGGCCAGAGCCCGCCTGGCGGACGGAGCGGACAGGCCGAGTCTGGGGCTAGCAGGACACAGGGGTAGGGAGGAGCAAAGCTTGAACCAAGGATCTGTCTGCCTGTTTTCGGGTCGACGTAAAAGATCCCAGGGCTCTGCGTGAAAAGGGACGGGAGGTTTCTCGTGGGGCCCAGGCCACCAGGAGGTTCCTCTAGACTAATCGGTCACTCGACTCATGGCTCTTCGCGTGACCAGGCTGACGTAAATGGCTGCTGTGTTTGCCCAGGAAAGTGGGCAATGCACTTGACAGTAATTACCTGTGAAGTGCTGCGAGACATTTTTCAATGTGATCCGGAGCTATAAAAAGGCATGTCATCTCTTTACGTAGAACCTTCGCTGCCTGACTCACGGGTTTCACGCTGCACTTTGCAACCAACACGAGTTTAAGCGAAAAAAAGAGACAGTAAGAAGCGACGGCCTCTCCCTTTCGCATAACCCTGCGACTCGCAACGTAACTCAAGGGCTCCGTTCTAAAAACCCCTGAGCAGGTTCTGGCGTGAGCCTCGCTTTGCGGGGATGGATGACGGACGCGAGATTTACCTTCTGTATTAAACAAAACCAAATCAATCCGCAAAATACCGTTTCGTTTTGTTTTACCGTAGCCTCCTCGAAAATCAGAAGTTGAATCAAGCCGTGAATATCCGACCCCTTCCCTGGGGGGGGGGGGGGGTTTAGAAGATTTCCGTGATGGTGTGAATGTTAGCGGCGTTTAGCTCGTGATCGCACGTGCATTGGGAAAATGTTGGAAACAACGAAGCCTTGAATGATAGGTGGAAGTGCGCGATTGGATGGATAGATTAATTGGGTACATCTCCCCTCCGCCACCCCCCCGCCCCCTCCCCTCCCAATTCACAGCATCCACAGTTTTGGGGTGGGGGCGGAGAGAGAATTACAGCCGTTTGTGTGTGAAAAAATGCTTCCTGATTTCACTCCTAATTGGCCTAGCTCTGATGTTAAGATTATGCTCCCCACCCCGCCATACCCCCACCACCCGCCCCTTGTTCTGGATTCCCTTGACCAGAGGAAACGTCTCTACTTTCTGCTAAAGACTTCCTACGAGAGGTCTCAGCGAGCAGCGGTTAAATTAAAACTACGTCAAACTGAGCCGGCTGATTGACTGCAGACCTTGGAATTATCTTGTGGTGTAACTGATCTCCGCGGTCCTCAAATTCTCTCCTGAAGCGAGTGTTAGGGGCACTCACTCCGGGACATGGCACATCACTCACTCAGAAACCGTTTGATTACAAACAGATTCTTTCTGGTAGCCCGCCGGGCAGTTCCCGTTCCATCACGTGGCTCGAACCCACGGCCTTCTTGGTAAGACAGAAGACCTACTGCCAAAGAAACAACGGCTGCAGCGATGTGTAGAACATCGCTTTGGCGATTTGAAAGTGCCAGCGGGTGGGGGTGGGGGACGGAAAAAGCCTCGGAATAATAATAATAATAATCATAACCCTTGCATTTGATGTAAGAGCTTCATCGCATTGGCGAGATGTCAGAAAGCGCTTCACTGGATTTTATTAGAAAGTGGAGTGACCGCGTATTCGTAGAGGAACGAGGCAGGCAATTTGTGCACAGCACAAGCATGAAGTGATCAAAGGGTCCAAAAAATATTCTTTGGAGGAGGGTGGGAGGGCGGGTGTGCGTGTGATGGGTGAGGGGTGCGGGTGTGGTGTGGAGCGAGGGGGTCGGTGAGTTGGTTGGGGGAGGCAAGTGGTGTCTCCTTGGGGCAGAAGTGGCTCCAAAAATAATAGAACGAAGCCAGCCGGGACTGCCACAGTAATGCAAGCCATTGCTCATTGTTGACCAGCCTGTCAGGTCCATCAATAAGACACGAAAAGGTAGACGAGTGGTCCTCAGCCCGGCCAGACAGAGTCCTGGGCTGAGCAAGTGCCGCAAAATGGTTACTTGGAAACAGGGACAAGTCGCTCGGTCAATTTTCGAAGTCTCCTCTTCGACCGAGCCATCGGTCACCGCCCCCTACCCCTACCCCGCTCGCCCTCTACCCCTCCTGATCCCAACCTACCAAACCACCCACCCCACCCCCCCCACCCCAATTCGGGCCCAAATCCCTGACCGTCCAACGCCTTGGACCGGTACCGGTCATGCGTATTGATAAGCCTCACAGTCACCGTTACGGTAACTTTATAACAAGATGGGGACGGAACTAATCCCACCGGAGCAGCAGTGAGATCTACCAACTGCAGTAAACAGCTGCGTTACGGGAAGAGAGAGAGAGAGAGAGAGAGAGTGTGAGTACAGCCGGGCTCCGTGTGCAGCCAAGTGCTGTTGATAGAAGCAGCGAGAGATGTAAGACTCTCTCTGGACCTGATTTTTTTTAAAGGTTGGCATTGGAGACACCGCAGGGCAGACATTCCCTTCTGTGAGCTCACAGCTCGGTACTGTATACAGGAAGCCTGTGAGGCGAGCGCTTGATTTCCGAGCAGATGACAGGACAGCGACAGCCACGGCCCACGAACATGTCGGTTCCGTAATTCGGAAACTACTGTAACTTAACCTCCAATTTTCTGATAAGTCAGGCAAGCTGCATTTTGCACGCGGGGAATCTTTTTCTTTTTGCGACACAGATCTATCTGAGCCTCCCGATATTATTATATTAATATTAATAATCATAATCCTTGCAACGCGCTGACGAAGGGTCGTGGACCCGAAACATTGACTCCCTGTCCTTTCTCCGTAGACGCTGCCTGTCCTGCTGAGTTTTCCCGGCTCTCTCTGTTTTTGTTTCGGACTTCCAGCATCCGCAGGCATTTCGTCTTGCGTTTCGATAGTAATCCCGGCATTTGATTCAGCGCCTTGGCACCTCGTGGTGAGGACGCCTCAAAGCGCTTCACGGGCTGTCATTCCATTCCAAGCGTGACCCGCGTGTCCTTTCCGGGGCGTCCAGTTTACGTACCGAGAACACTTTGCCGGGGGGGGTGGTGTGGTTGAGGGGGGAGACGTAAATTCCTAAATGTCTGTTGGACGGTAACTTGGGAAGGAGCTGTTGCTTTTGTCCGGGTTTCTTTTACGGGAATCGCGCTCATTTCCCGCTGCAGTAGGTAGTGGCTTGGGGGTGGGGGGGGGTGGATGGAGAGAGAGGAGCTAAGGGGTAGGGGCCAACTCTGTGCGATTTTAATATGGGTTCAGTTTGTTCTGCTGGAACACATTGCTTTTTTCTTTGCAATCTGGTAGAGAGCCATTCGTAGCAGCTGGGTAGTAAGTTCAAATGGATTGCACGCAGAGTCAGTGGTGCAATGCACATTCCCGTGCTAACATATTGCTCTCCACACAGTGTGTTCCCAATCGCTCTCTCTCTCTCTCTCTCTCTCTCTCGAGCCTTCAGGGGATGCGCGCACCGAGCACACACTTGGGCAACCTCTCCACGGGGGAAACGGAGTCAAAATGGGGGTAAAAAAGATTCTCACTCCACGCAGATTCCCTGTGGGGGCAGCCACTGAGCGGAGGCCGTGAAAGGATAAGGGGACTTGCACTCTCGGTGTCACTTTATTTGCGTTGATAAAAGTACTCGGCAAATGTAGACCCTTTTCGGCAATGGAAATGTGGCTGTTTTGGCCAACTGTGTCCTGAATATTAACGGTGATAATCTTCGAGACGTCTCAAAGCGCTTCACAGAATGCAATGTCAAGTGAATTGATTGCGTATTTTTTGTGGCCTCAGCTTGGTCAACGCCAGTGTTCAGTCTCCGCACAAACCTCCACCCCTCTTAATCCACTCTCCCCACACGCGTAATAATATAATAATAATAATAATAATAATCCTTGCATTTGACATAGCCTCATCACGTCTTCCAGACGTATTTTGTGGGACGAAACACGGCAGCCAATCTCGCACAGCAGAGTTCCGCAACCGGTCTCGAACGTGAACTTTACACACCCCCACCCCCCCCACCCCACACACACACACGCACGCGCACACACACACACACACACACACACAAACACCCTCACTCCTTAGAGGGCTGTCAGCTATCCTTTGTTCAAGCTCTCTACAGACCAAATCTCTCCTTGAGCTACTGGATCCGTCTGTGGCCTCAGTTTCCTGGAGATAATAACTTCTCTTGTGATCCCACCAACAACAGCGGCGGCAGCAGCAGCAACAAATTGCATTTATATAGTACCTTTCAAGTCGGGAGGACAGCACACGCTAACGGCAACGGCAAACAGAGGCGGCTTTCAAAAAAAATACCGGACACAGCCTACCAGGAAACATTTTTTTTTATAATTGTATATAAAAAAAGATAAAAAATTCTTTACAACACAACAACTTGCATTTATATAGCGCCCTTCATATATAGGACAGCTTCCGGGGAACATATAATAATAATAATAATAATAATCCTTGCATTTGATATTGAGCCTTATCATTGTCATCGAGACGTCTCAAAGCAATCGACAACTTTTGTGGGGCGAAACGCGGCGGCCAGTTTGCGCGCGGCTCACGGATTCAGCGACCAAATTATTATTGAGCGATTTAATTTGAAGGGAATTTCTTTTTTTTTTGTTCGGGGCGGGCGGGGGATGGGGGGGGGGAAGAAAAGAAAATTCCCGGAAAAAAAATAAGCTGCTTATTAAAAACAAATCAGACGGCAGATCGTCTGCCGGGCGCTGGATGTGCTCTTTCTCTCGCTACCTCTCTTTCTTTCTCTCTTTCCCCCACCACCCGCCACCCGCCCCCCCCCCCCCCCTTCTCTCTCTCTCTCTCTCTAGATTTGACGCTGGCTGGGATTGTATTGTCGGAGCAAAGGCGTCTCTCTCTCTCTCTCTCTGCGCTCTCTCTCTCTCTCTCTCGCTCTGTGTGCAGTCTGGTGCAGTTGATGGGAGCTGTCAGACAGGCGGCTCAGGGGCACGACCTGTCCCACTGCACTGGCTGGCCTCGGGGCTGGTGAGGGGCTGTGGAGTCTCGCTAATTGAAACGTGTCGGCGGTGCCTACACTGACGTCTGCCGCTTGGATTCTGGGGCACTTTGGAGACACCACAAAGCTGATTATTCTTTTCTCGTTGCCTTTTGACACACAGAAAAATCGATGCGAGCGAGGCTAGCAGGGAATACTATCTCCAGACTCTCAGCCCAGTGTTTGAGCAAATGTAACACACATACACACGCACACACACACTCACACACAGACACAAATATATATACATACACATATATACACGTAAGCTCACGGTATATATATTTCGCCCACAAAATATTACAGTCAATTCACTTTACAGCCTATTCTGCGAAGCGCTTTGAGACGTCTCAACGATATGATAAGACGCCCTATCAAGTGCAAGGATTATTATTATTA
>NW_024705029.1:0-52808 GCF_018977255.1 Callorhinchus milii
ACGGCGGCAGAGTGCTCACGATGCGGCCGTCGATGGTTTGGGATTCGTGGCCCGGTCCCCATTAGGTTGACGGTTGACCAGAGGCGTCATGGAAGATTGAAACCCGGGAGCTTCGATGGTAGGGTCCTGTATTAGATGTAGATTTTTTTTATGTCGGCCGCAGTCCAGACTTGGCTGTAAGATGGGTCGATGGGTTGGTGAGTGGCTGAGTGATCAGGCAAAGCAGCCACGAACAGGCAGGATGGGGGGAGACTGTGTGAAAAGTACTACGCAAGATGGCGACAGTGGTGGTGCTGCTCTCCCAATTGGGGCTCGAAGCAGAAACTTATGTTTAGGGCCCTGACTTTCAATCCACAAACTCCAAGTGAAATGACAGAAGAGGTGGAAACGAGAGATGGAGATGAGAGGAAATGCAGACAGCGGTAAAGATTGCAGTGTTGGTGATGGAGAGAGATGTGGCAAGGTCACGAGAGAGATAACGACGACAGAAATGGAGTGGAGAGAGAGAGACATCTTGACGAGAGACGGGTGGAATGAGATGAACTAAGAGATACGTAGAGATGTAAGCGATAGGAGAGAGATGCGTTTGAATGAGTATAACTAGACGGATGCAGAAGGGGATTTAGAGCTAATGCCCGAGTGTGAAATACAACTGAAGTGTAAACCAATTTTGCTTCTCACTACCCATGTGTGTGTATTCAGTGTTTAGAAAATCTGTCTCGGTGATGCCAAAGGACCTCTTACACCAGGGCCACATTTTTATGTATTTATAAAGAACCCCTCAACCATGACGGTGACCCACTCGTGGCCTCAGGGTGCAACCTAGCCTGGCACAAGCGCCGTGGTGACATCACCGCCACCCAGTGGCGAACGACTGTTGTTGTGTATCCTTGTTCTCTCTGGGCCGATGTGCATCATCGAGGTGACAGTTTCCAGCTAGAACCGGATAATTTCTGCAGACAATTGCCCAGAATGTGCACAACTGCTGGCAAATAACAAACATTGTTGTTTTACAGACCCTTCACGGCTTAACAATTGCAACCACTCCGATCTCTTTTCTATTTGCGAACAGCTGCCATCTTTTCCCTGCCCGTCGCCGGCACTCCCCACTGGAGCTGCCAGGGTCTTGTCCTCCCCTCTCCCTCCTCCCCACCTCCTCAAGGCCTCCCCACGAGGGGTGCTCGGGTCCGTCTTTGCTGCCCCCGCAGTCTCGGAATTCTTCTCCTCGTGGTCACCCACCACTCCGCTGCCGCTGTGCTCCTTCCTCCTGCGCCCTCCCCATTCCCTCTTAGACCCACGTGCCGCCTCCCTCCACAACCTCCGCTCAACGTTGCCTCCTTTTTTCCCCAAACTGCTTTGGTGCAACCCCGTTTGTTTTCTTTTCTCCCTCGCGGCTATCAACCAACCTGACCGACGCATTTAATTCACTCAAGTACGATATATTTTACGCGTCTGGACCGAATTGTCCTCGCGCGTTTTTGTAATCCATCATCGTCTCGCAGAAACTGTTGCGTGTCCGTGGATTTGGACGCTCTGGAAATGTACATTGTGAAGCTTGCACGGGAGGCACGTGCAGTGGCTGTTGGCTCGAATTATGCCCAAATCGGGTTTGGTGCTTAAGTTGTGGTAAATACATTATTGCTTCTTTTACCCCCAAACAAGATTAGAGTTGTAGCCGTGAGCATCGTAAGAGCACCGCAGGAAGGGGCACCACTTGGCATCCTCCGCGTGCATCAGCAACTGGATGAGGCGCACGGCTCGTCAACGTGAAAAATGTGAACGACGCTTTCTCCTTTTGTGAGGATTTCCTTCTTCTAAACGGCGCCGCCGAGGGCGCGTGACCTCGTCCAGTCCGCTCTGGCTCCCATCGGGGAAACATCCCGGCCAGCCACAGGGAGAAAGGACCGATCGTCAGCAGGCCAGCACCGAGACGGCCCACGAAATTCTTGGCGTGAATATTTAGTAGTTACGGCTCGACGTCGTACATCCGACTCGTCGTCGTCACGTATAATCCGCCCCGACCAGTTAAGAGCCCGCGCCACGTGGCGGTGGCGGCTTGCGGTGTGACGTCCTTCACAAACGCGAGTGACCCTTTGCAATGCGCGGGAATGTTTCCTTGAACGACTTGGCAGGGCGGCATGCTGGTGACCGCCTCCACCCTTTGCTTGTGATGAGCAAACGCTGCTGAAATTATGTGCTCCCAGAAGGCCGTGTAGCTGATGGGATGTGTAAAATAAATAAATGAAGATTACGTTAAGGGACAGGTAGGTGAAGGAGGTGTATTGTCTGTAAAGCTGCTGCTCCACCCTCTCAATGGATTTTGGAGAGAGCTCAGAACTTGTCTCAGCCAGCACAGTGCGCTGCTCTTGACAGAAATATCCTGGGATCTGTTTCATCGGTTCCTGTGCCATCACACGTGTTCGTGTCCGAAGTCCCACATAAAAAAAATGTTGACGCAACATTGCAATGATAATAATATAATCAATTTATTTCATACTCGCTATTTTGAAGAAAACAAATTATAGCTCTACATCCTGAGTAGTTCGTGATTTTAAACGCTGCTGAATTGGTAATGGATGGCATTACATGCTAATGTGGCTGCTTTGGCTTTTAGAAGTGTAGAATTGTGCTCTTAACAGTAAGTAAGCAGTCACTGTCATGCAGCCATACCAAGCGAGTATCTATGTGAGCCATCTTGTGAAATATATACTTGCATGAAACTTTGCGAGTTCTGTGTGAGACACATTGCAATTCTCACAAAGTACTCTCCGATATCGAGCGCACATTTTAAGTCACTGTTGTAGTGTGCCGTGGGCATATATTTTCCGTAATCTAGAATGAATGTTAGGCCGTAAGCTGTGCCATCTCAAAGAAGATTGCGTAACATTGTCCCAAGTGCTTCCATGCGTGCGATCGCTGATGGCAGCCTCGCCCAGCGGTGGGTGCGTGACGCAGCAAGTTCCCGTGGCGGGCGGACTCACTCACCCCAGCAAGGCAAGAGTTCGGCTCCCTCTGGGGCGATGACAGCGTCCCTGTTGTGGGAGCAGAGGCAGATCAAGGAGTTGATGCGCGACGACCTGGGAATGCGCGATGACCCCTAAACCTAAACAACTGTGGACCACATCGGTGTCCTCGGGCACGAAGCGGGAAGGTGCACTGGAAACAGCAACTCATTATTGAGGCTCATTAAAACAATTAATCACGATGAGCCCCCAAGCTACGGCAGAGAGAGAGGAATTAATTCATAAATGGCTCTTCTGTTGCTGCTTAATCAAAATTGAAATGACTGCGATTGCAAATGTGTGCAAACCCTGCTGGGCATGAAATGGGGAGTGTGCAGCCACGCGGAGTGAAATGCCATCCTGTGGAAATCGTGGCACTGATCACATCGAGGTTAAATTAGCATTTTCACTTTCGGTTACGTATTGTAATGAGTATTCTCATGATTTAACAAATAACAGTGAAGTGTGGTGATGTACGCCAGTGAGCCAGTGATTCTCAGGAGAGCTTTTTTGACCCACACGTTTATTCATGCGGTGTAAGGCTCACAAGCAAGCGGGGCCTGGGAGGTGGCTGTGAGATGACCCGGACAGCCAGCGCATTTGTGACCCATCTGTGTGGTTCTTTGAGTGATATTCCTTATTCACAAGAGTACAAAAAAAAACGCTCAGAAAATCCGGCAGGCTGCGATTGTAAGAGACTCCGAAATTTCGGAAGAGAAAATGTTGACTTCCAAAAACAGACAGATTTGCGTGTCCTCGTGAGATTGAATAGTGGCTTGGCAACGGTTGCTCGGGTTCACTCTCACCGCCAAGAGGACGGGACCCAATGCAACATGGCTGCCATGAGGTTACTGGTGCAACCTGGCCGCCATGAAATCATCACCCAATGTGCTTCGGGTGGTCTGTGGCTGAGGTAAGTGTATTTGTGTTATTTACGAAGATTACATTCATTGTTATTGTCATTAATGTTTTATCTCAATAATTACGTTATTTAATTTATTAGCGGTTTACTTTTCTATGTTTTACATTGACACTCCACGTCATAGTTGTCCCGACCACCCTTAAGTTCTTTGCTAGCTGTATGAGGATTATTTCCAAACTCCCTTATGGAATCAAGAGTGGCTACCATTCCTATATTAAGCAATTTATTTATACAGTCTTGTAAGTCATTCTTTACTCGGTGCCCTGGTGTTTTCCCACATGCACAACAATAACGCGCTTGGTCTCCACAATGCGTTATCCATCAAATAATATATACAATAAAAAAAACTCAGCACATTCGTCAATGACACTGCCTTAAACATGAGTTTGTTTCCTGTGACGTAGGGCCACTCCCTGAAACGTCGCCTTCCGTATGTTTACATTCAAGGCAGTGATATTGGTGAACTGCTGCCAGTGCAGTATCAGCAAACAGCTTGTAAATACTGAATTACGATTTTTATTAATTGCGTTTTATTGAATGGAAAAAACACATGATTGAATAAAATAAATTGTGTGGACACGTGCAATATTTAATGAAAGATGGGTGTGTGTGTGTGTGTATATATGTACAATGGTCCCTTGGTTTACGATGCCATCGATGAACGATATTTCGATGAACGATCCGCCTCCCATAGGGTCCTCGCCATTGTTTATATTAACGATACATTTTCGATTCACGATATGTTTACGATATCACTCGGCCGCCAATTTCGGCCAGCCGGAGCGCTCCTAAGTGGACTCGGCAGACTTCGGCCAATCAGCGACCCACTCTTTTTATGAGCATTTTGAGAGCAACTGGCTGATCTTCTTGGTTCTTTCGGTAAAGTCACGTAGAAGGGAAGTAATAAAATAATAAAAATAAAACATAATAAAACAATTCTCACGACGTTTCGGCCACAACGCAAGCAGCCGTCCTCAGGTGAAAACCAGGTCCGTCGAGGCGACAGAGTCTGAATGACGCACCTGGTTTTCACCTGAGGACGGCTGCTTGCGTTGTGGCCGAAACGTCGTGAGAATTGTTTTATTATGTTTTATTTTTATTATTTTATTACTTCCCTTCTACGTGACTTTACCGAAAGAACCAAGAAGATGAATCCCTGCAGTCACGAAAGCTTTAAATCGAAATTTAAAAGCAACTGGCTGCTTGCTTTTCAAATTTGTGTTTGTTTTATGCTCTCTTTATGCACCTTTTGATGCTCTTTATTAATTATGTATTCATGTTTCCATGAATATCAATGCTTTAATATGTTCTTATCACAATTATTTATAAAAATTGCGTGAAAAAGATCAACTTCCGATCGCCTTGGAGCAAACTAAGCCTTTAAACGTGTATTTTCTATATTCTATGAACGCTAATTTCAATTAGCAATGGTTTTCGTGGAACCAGTTAATACCATTAACCGATGGACCCCTGTATGTGAATTTTCTATCCGTTTGTTAAATTCTATGGTGGCTGCTCCTTTTTGTATGACAGACGTCTTAATGAGGATGCCGATGCAATCGTGACTGGGTGGTGTGAGGGGGGGGGGCTGTGAAGTCCATGGAAAACCCCCATCAGGGAATGGAGTGTGGGGACATTTTAAAATTCATGTTGTGTATTTTTATCTCCCATTCCTGCACGGGGAGACTGGTTGTGCCGAATATTGTGCATAATGCTCTGTTTATATTGCAAGACCCAATTTACACCGTTTTTATTGATAGCGACCGCCGCAGGTCACAACTAAATGTTAATCCTCGAATATGCCAATAATCTCTCATTTTGACAGATATCCACGAACCAAAATCGCTCTAATGCACTGGTGACTTTAAGTTGGTCGTGGCTTGGTGCGGCTGTCAGTGATTACAATCATCATCAGTCATCAGCGTTGACTCGGTGAGAAAAATGCTACGAACGTTGCCACCGTTAACATCGTTTAGGATGGCCCTCGTTAAGTAGCGTAATGGTGATGTCAACATCTTGATCCCGTAGGAACATTACTGAGGTAATTATTATTCACCATTGCTTTAATGTTTTAACCATTTTACATTCGTCGATGTATCGGCGAGCGTGATGCGCTGAAAGTCTCACTGAAGCGGGGCCACCACTCACTTTCAGTCACTCACCCCCCCCCATCCCCCTCACGTCTTTGCTTTGTCTGTGATGCGGCATTCCCCACGTTGTGCAAGGGGGACTGCTCGCGTGAATTTGAAGCACGAATTCCACGCGAAAATTAAAAGTACGCAAACCAAAGACTTGAAGATACGCTGCCCCCGTTTCTGTCGGGTCTTATTCGCCGTGTAACCGCCGTGAATCTCGGGCAAGTGATCATTTTAAATTGCGCAGTTTCATAAATGGCTTTCTTTCCTCTTGCTTCCGCTGTGACGAACATCTCAAATGTTCTCATTATTGTGATGAACCCAGCCGCGAACGCTCCATGAGCCCCAGCGCTTTTGGTGAGACACGCGAAGCGCTTTGCCTCCCTCCTCCTGGGTCTGCCAGTTGACTCATAATTACGCTATTTCGTGTGAAGTTGGTTTCTTTTTAATTAAAAAATAAATTGTCTTGTATGGGGGTCAGGTGCATTACTTTAGCAGGGACCAAACGTTGCACAGAGAGGAAATGGCATTGGTGAGATTTTATGAAAGGTGCCTGCTATAATCTGGAATTATTTTTATTATATATGAAACAGGGGGCAGCTAAGTGTAACAAAATTGGTTGAGTTCCAAAATGTCTTTAATCAGGATGTGTCGTGACATTTTAATGAGGCCGTGTTCTGTGCGTCACGCTCGTGTCCATCCCTGAGGCTTTTCTAATATTCCAGAGATCATTTCCTAAAATTCCTCACTCGGATTGCTTTTCACCCTCCTAATCACCTCGCTTCATCCCCTCCTGGTTTGGCGCCTATCCCTGTCTGCCGTGTGAGCCACCGTTTTGTCAGCTCTTCCGAGCTCTTTCCTTTCATAGGCCAAGTTTTATTTCCCGTCTCTTAACGTCTTGTTTGGCATGCCCCCCCTCCACTGTCTGCGAGTGGCATTAATCTTCTCTTCCGAATGCATTCGGAACTCCATTTTCAAACTTTACTGGTACCCAGGGGTAGTGTAAACTTTGTATTTTTGCACACTGCAAGCTTTGAATGAATATTATCACCTGCGCTGTGTAGTCAATTCCAGGAATGGCACACAGTGGAAAAGTGGAACTAAAATATAACTTTAAAAAAGTAAAACAAATCTGTCTCTCCAAAGGAATAAGAACAAATGCAAGGGAGAATGCTTTTGGACCTTTCTAATGTGAGGTGTATGCCCTACCTGAAACAATACCTAGGTTATGCAGGGCTATGTTGTGGCTGTTAACCTGATCCCACGATGCAGGGGCAGCTGAGAGGGTTTTGCACAGGTGTATGTGTGTGTAGGTGCACGCACGTCTAAAGGCATGCGACCTTTCTCGAAGCACTCCGAAAGTTTGTGTTCCTCTCTCACATTCTCTGCACAGGCGCTCACAGTTCTCTCGTGTCCTCGCGTGTGCCGTGTACATTGAATGGCGCCGGTGTGTGTTTTGGTGGGGGGTATTGTTTTTATTTTACATCTCAGGTAGTGTTAAGGTGCCTTAGAGTGGCACTTTTAAGAATCTTGGCTTTCTGAGGTGGCTGGGTAACTCGGGAGGATAATGCTACGCTAGGGCACCAAGATGCCTACCATGATTATGAAGATGGCCTATTGCCAGAAAAGCCGCCATATAATATTGTTTTGTCTTGGGACCTCCTTTGCCAGTACCAAAATATACTAATAGGGTTTTTCCCCTTTTTTCTGGCAACAAAACTGACACCTTTTGCAAGGAATCATGCTTACATTAACCACAATACTTGCAGTCAAATGCAAACAAAAAACAATACTCTGAGACAGCTGTCTCTGGTGTGGACCAATCAGTTTCAAAGACAATGCATAAATTATCAGAGTATTGTTTTTTGTTTGCATTTGACTGCAAGTATTGTGGTTAATGTAAGCATGATTCCTTGCAAAAGGTGTCCGTTTTGTTGCCAGAAAAACGGGGAAACCCCCTATTGGTTTTGTTTTGTCTGTTTATCGACAAACATGTTGAGCTTTTGTAGTCTCAGCTTGTGCACCACTGCCAGTGCTGTAGTATCGCACTTCCCATTAGCACGGTTGGCTACGTGCAGTGCGAAAGACGTTCAACATACTTGCATACTTTTTGGGTCTATCGTTAAAGTCACGTAGATAGGTTCAAAAAGAATTACAAAAAAACTACGATATTTGGATCGCAACAAAAGCGGTCGTCGTCAGGTGGAAAAAAAAGAGGTGTTTGCCTCTAAAGGCAAACTGTTTATAAAGGTTTAAAATGGGCGTAGCCAAGTGTCAGAATGGAGGGGGCGGGCACAAGAGCCCTGGGGAGCATGAGCAGAGGAGCTTATGCTAATGTGAGGGATTACAAACGGTGGGCCTTGGCATATTGAGCGGAGAAGGTTATGCTAATGTGAGGGATTAAAAAACCGGTGCGCAACGGACAGTGCTATGACTTAAACTGGTTTATGACATCCTTCCAGTGATTGCTGAGTTTGTACCCATCCTCTCGGTTGAAATTGTGTCTATGTCTGGATATATGGATGGCTTCATGAACGAATCTTTGTTGATAGCCAGTGGGCTTGCACAGTATCTTCGTCTTAGAGAAATCAATTACATGTGAGCCAACCGCATTCAAACATTGATTAGCCACGGCCAAAGTATTGGTCCTACCGTGTTTCAGATCTGCCTCATGCTCACGAACACGGTCCGTGACATGTCGCTTAGTTTCCCCAATGTAACTACTGCCGCAGACACAGCTTAGTTTGTGGATGCCCGGGGTATTGCATGTCAAAGATCACATCCTTCACAGATGGGATCAGATCACGAATTTTGTGTACTGTGTTAAATCGAACCTGGATCTTGTGTTTGCTCATGATTTTGGAAATCTTTTTAGTGACCCCTGTTATGTATGGCAAGGTGATGTTTTTTATTGGGTCCTCAGATGGTTCTTTCACAACGGTTGGGGGTGATAGCTTTACGGATTGTGTAGTCTGAATATCCATTCGTCTTGAGAGCTTGGTTTACGTGTTCCAGTTCACTGGCTCGGTGATAATGGTTGGAGATACATCGAGCTCTATGGTGTAGAGTTTTGATGATGAAATTCTTCTGGGATGGATGGTGGTGGGAGTCAGGTTTTAGGTAGGCATCAGTATGGGTTGCTTTCCTGTAGACACAGTGGCCCATTGAGCCATCTGGTCTCTTTTCGATTAAAACATCCAAGAATGGTAGCTTGCCATTCTTTTCCACCTCCATGGTGAATTTGATGGCTGGGTGTATGGAATTGATGTGGTTGAGGAATTGGTTCAGAGCTGGTCAGCCATGTGGCCAGATGACGAACGTGTCATCTACGTACCTTTTCCACAGGGACGGACGTAGAGTGGATGCCTGAAGATTTGGTCCTTGTTGGACCAAATCGTAAATTATTGCAATGGTGTTAGGAACAGGAACTTTGGTAAACATACTACATCGAAACTGACAAGCAAACCACCTGGAGATAGTGAGATGTTCTTAATTAACAAGGACTAGATGCTGATGTACCGGCTCTGGTTAGACACTGCCTCACTTGACCTGGAATGGAACATTCTACGCACAAGTTGAAGGTACCCCAATGGGTTCTCCCTAATCTCCAGTTGTAGCCAATGTTTTCATGGAAAATTTTGAGACAGATGCCATCCAGTCATCTACCCTACGTCCCCCCCCCCCCATTTTATTCAGTATTTAGTTTTCTTGACATGCAGTGAACTCTCATTGTAGGGCATCTATTTACTATTATTTTTAATTACCAGGTAAGGCCCCCTGAGCTATGTAGCTCCCTTTCAGACGCGACCTGGCCACAAGTGATAATTCAGCGAAATGGCTTGTCACGTGTAAATTTGTAGCAGCCATCAAATACTAAAAAAAAATGTGCTGCTCATGTGAATAATGAGATCCGTCCAGGTGACATAAAAAATAATTGTCACATCTTGCAGTGTTATTCTCTGGCACACAGTGGTGCACTGCTCACCGGAAGGGTTCCTCCTGGAACGTCCTTCGTAGCATGGCACGCTCGACGTCGATAGCACAAGTGGAATTATATTTTAAAAAGACAAAGGCTAACCCAGATTTTACCGTAGCATTCGGCAACCTTGTCATTCTACGCATCTGTTCATTGTTTAACTTAGACAATTGCGGCCTAAACAGCTATATAAAATCAAACAAAAAACAGGGATCTGAGAGACTGATAAAGACATCGTCTGTGTCACTACAAAGGACGGCAAACTGAGATGTGAAATAATTGACAAAATGGCCACCAATCAACAACCACTCGGGGATGAGCTCTGGGGAGCTAAATACATAAATAAGCCAACACCACAATATCCTTCCCATATCTGTCCCTTCACATGATAAGTAAAGTATTACTTATGAATTCCATCATTCACACGGCCTTCTGGGAGTGCATCATTTCAGCAGCATTGGTTCAAGCAAGCATGACTTTGCCAATGAGACACTGAATGTCAAAACCAGTCCAGAGTTTGCTTGTGGTGAACTAATGCGGCTGAAAATCAAACTGGACCGTTTATGGCCTTCATTGTATCACGAGTGGCGTCAGGCTCGCTGGAAACTAATGCTGGTGAACTACCAGACGGCTTTGGGCAAGAAGCCTCTCTGTTTAATTTGCTTCCTACTTCACAAAAAAAGTCATCTTGCATGTGGAGTGTCGCTGTGGAGAGTACAATTAACACAATCAATAATATAGTTTTTTTTGGGTTAGATCGCGTAAATATATAAATTGGTCATTAAAACCCGTCACCACCCGACACAGCCAACTAGTAAGGGTTGTCACGGGAACAGAACGTGGCCAATTCGTCACTAGTGCAGCACACCGGTGTGTTGGAGAGCCAAGCCACAACATTTACAATCTGAGTACGACGTTTCGCCAGTAATTACAACTAGCCTCATCAGGCGACAGCCACATTTGTGGAGAAATCTTCCTGTTTCGTTCCTTATACAGAGGCGTAGATGTGTTGACCACGCTTCTGACCTCTTATACAAAGTGGGGGGGGGGGGGGCGGGGGGATTAATGAGGCAACGTACATTATGCGATCCCTTTGATCTTGTCCTTCCTAAACTTAATTTGGAGCTTTCGTGACTGCAGGAATTACTCTTTGGTTCTTTCGGTAAAGTCACGTATAAAGAGAAAATAATAAATTAAACGTCGTATGGTAGTATTTAATTTATTACTTTCTCTTTATACGTGACTTGTCCTTCCTGTCCATTGTGTGTATTAGAATAGCAGTACCAACGATAATGCGCATTGAAGTTTGGTTCCCTTTGTAGGCATGCATTTAAACAATGTGTGGTAGCTATCTGGACGGGAAAAATATTTATTTATTTCAATTTCGATAGATTATCTAATTAGTATTGGCCAGTAGTCGTTAGTTTTGCACAGAACTTCAACATTATCAAAATCAATTGAGTGTCCTTGTTGGCACGCGTGCTCTGCTACTGCTGACAGTTGTAATTGGGATAATTTAATATATCTCTGATGTTCTTTTAGTCTTGTGCTGATCATTCGTCCTGTTTGCCCAACATAATATTGCCACACGTGCAGTTAATCCTGTACCCACCTTCTGTTGATAGCTACGGTAATACATCTTTTGTACCAGATATTAATTTCTGTATTTTATGTATGGATGATATTGGTTGCGAAAGCCTACGTGTTAAACAATAAATAAGCACACAATTATTTTTATCCTTCACATATCTGTCTCTCCACATGCCATCAGCCACCATGGCCTTCTGGAGTGAATACTTTCAGCAGGAGTGGAGCAAGAGTTCACTGAGGGCATGAGGAAGTGGGGGGTGGGCGATGGGGTGAGACCAAGGTTGAGAACCAACATAATGACGTCTCAGTGGCACAGCGTATTCAAGACTCTGCCCGTGAAATTTCCACAAGTCCCCCCCCACCGCAGCAAATCCATTTTGATGACTTTCCACAGCTGTATTTTACCCATTAGTGGCATCGTCAAGTCCCTACTACCCCAAGAGATGATGCCATCTGCAGTGAGCCCCATTCGCGGTTCATCCTCTGCGTGGCGACGTACGTTTCCAAATGAAATGGCGCGTCCGTAAATTGGACAGAAGAATCGGATGCATTCCCTTTGTTAGTGTTCCCATATCTACATGCGAGACTCTTGTTGGGATAATAAAAAAAATCTCATCTATTGTGTGTGCATCCCTTGTTGCTAATTTGCATTTGCCAGCGCATTTATTTATAATTGAGGGTGTACTCGCGCATGCCAATGAGCCGGATAGGATTTTGCTTAAGGACTCTGGACTAGGCACAAAGTGCATTTCCGGCATCGGCGTTGAACACTTCTGGAAGTTTCACGTAGGATTCCATGGATGCATTAAATAATTACAGCTGATGCTAGCCCAGTGGTTTATTATGCATTATGTAAGCATTTTTAAATTCAAGGTTTGAGAAACGTTTGTTAAAGTTGGCCTTCACACGCAATTAATTTCTGCTGATTTAAATTCACTAAGTGTTCCTCTTACTCTATTTAATGCAATTGCGCATTTTTAATATGTGGACGATTAGAATAAGTATTGCAGTTAATGATAATTATGTCTAAGAGTTCATAATAACTAATTTACAGAACCGTTGGCAGTTCACTCCTGGGTGAATTTCTCTGCATGCTGCATTTGTTTAACCATACTTCACCATGCTACTCAATGCAAGTTGGTAGCGAGGGTCGGTGGGCAGGCATGCTAACTACTGCACCCACCGCTCCCTCATTATTTACTACAATTATGTGTACAAATAAAGATCTCCTACTTTGCAGGCCCTCATAATGTGGAAGCACATTTGAGTATTCAACTGTCGTGCTACAGTAGTAGTCTTAGTCGTATCTGGCCAGGCAGTGCAGTTGTTATACTCACGAATGGAAGATTGAAAATTCAAGTCTCGGTCCGGAGTCGATGTGACCCATCGTGCTTCCGGCACTGGGGGGTAAATGAGTTCCGCTTTGTGGAAAGTGAACGGTGGCTGTGCAGCAGAGAACGTTCGCTTGAGCATGGAGACACCTCGACATTTTTACTTTTGGATTTTGATATTTCTGATATACAGGGCAGCCCAGAAGTCTGGACACGTGGTTATTATTTTTAATTGTAACACTGGCATGAAGCCATCTTTTGTGTTTATTCTTTAAGTTAATATGTAATGTATTTTCATTATCTATTTGTCTTCTTCCTTTGCAGATGACATTTAAAAATGGAAAGTAATTTCACTGAATGGAGATGAAACATAATTTATTAATCTTTTAAAAAAGTGCTACATTTATTTCAAAAGATAATTCATGCATTATTAATGTTAGGGAAGTCAGTTTGAATATTTGTTAAAATAAACGAAATAACCCTCTGTGATTTGTTAAAAAAAAATAATCAACCTTTGTGTCCTTACTTTTAGGCCACTCTGTATATAATACAACAGTCACCTTGTCTGATTCATGTTTTAAAAATAATTTACTTGTAATTGTACTATGATCACGCTGACTCATGCTCCAGGGAATGTATTGTTTAACGTTGCTTTATGTTTGTGCAATATTATCGATTTCCCATATGATGGCACGGGTTTTTTTTGCATCGATTTCTATTTGCTTTATTGCTGTATTTTATTTTATCTTATTTGTTTTGGCTATTGTCATTCTGGTCACCCAAGGTCACCCTTGCCAATGGGACTCCTATTCTGGTCTCTTGAGTTCTCAGGATACAAGTTTGTCCAGGATTTTGCCATTACCCAAGGATTGATTCTCTCTGTTATCCACAGTTTCACAGATAGCAGAAATACGTCAGGTCGGTTTTCAGAATTCATGGGAACATTGCTAAATATATCCGTTCTTTAAAAAATAAGTTTTGGACAATGTGCAGCCACTCATCGTGTTAACGCCCAACAGCCAGGCTGATTGCGTATGATCTGTACTATGATAGGCATTACGGTAGCGAGATGTTAACTACCTGGCCCAATATACAGGTCGTGGGTTTGAATCCGACCCTGACGCCTGTATATTTGGAGTTTGCATGTCTCTCTCTCTGGTCGTGTCGATTTTTCCCTGGATCCTCCAGTTTTTCCCTCCACATTAAAAAAAAACATGCGTTTAGAGAATTGGCTGATATAAATTTCCACGTGACAAGCCACTTCGTTGAGCTATGATTTGCAGCCAGGTCACTTCTGAAGAAGAGCTACATAGCTCAGCGGGGCTTACCTGGTGAAATAAAAAATAATTAATAGTTTTCATAGATCTGCTTTGTGAGTCTACCCCCATTCAGTGGAGAACAGAGAGTATCGTAAAGTATAACACAACGTTTTCTACTCCCACCTCAACTCACATTGCAGATCATTGCCCGTGAGAGGAAATTGACTTTCTGCACCCGAGGTGTTGTGTCTGGACACATACAGGTGAAATAGCTCTATGCTTGGACCATCTCTCTCTCTCTCGTGTGCGAAAATCGCTTCCCCTGGATTTCTCTCCGATCCACTCCAGCTCGGGTAATCGAAGCGCTTGTGCCGCCAATCTTCCCGAAGGACGGAGCCAACCAGGTTCGCCACTGCAAAATTAAGAGGTGTCAAAGTTTCAGGGGAAAGAGGTAAATACGTCTCGATTGCCCGTGGATCGGCGCGGCGACTCGGGAACCCCCCTCTCGCGCGCTGCGCATGACATCGCAAGGCACCCGCGCTCGAGCGAGCGAGCGCTCCACTGTGGCTCAGGGGAGAATGAAGATGAATCGGTGCTGCTGGGGGTTTCATCTGAGAGGACATTGCTTTTCCTCACCTTGCTGCCCGCAGCCGCATTTCCCAATAAAGCAAAACGCGAGTGAGCTCGAAACTCCGGGCTCGAGCGCAACTTTGTAAACGAAGGGGAGTGAAGGTCACTGAAAAGCCTTGCTCTGTCACAACGCTTACAGCTACAGCGCACACCCGGGCAGTCTGTTTGGCTGTAATATTTTTGATGCGTGTTCGCCATGAAAAGGTGTATAAGGGGTGACGGGTGGCGCGTGGTGACAAATTGCGGAGATGAACATTCTAGGTTTAAATCCAGGCAGCTTGTGAGATGAAACTGGGTTTGTATGTGTACACATTGGATGGCATTGGTCTGTTGTTCAGTTACGAAGCAAGCATTCAGGGAAAACTCTGGACACGTTTTGACATTATCAGCAGAATCACCCCCTTTTCACTATTTCTTTCCGTTTTTTATAACATCATGTCAATGCTAAAAGCACAACTCCGGTTTATTTTGTTGGTGAGTTAGGCGGGGAAGTCGGACAGGGATGTCCAACACATAATTTTGGCAGAGTTCCCAAAAGGTTATCTTGTTTTGTCTGATAGTCTTGGATATTTGCACCAAAACCTATGATTCCTAAGTACATCTTAATTTGGGTCGTTAAGAGCTTGTGCGTTTCCACTGAACCCCAACCAACAGTGGCAACGGTGAGAGCGGCTCGCAGCCCGCCAGGCCCCAGCATCGCGCACGTGAATGTCACGGGCGACCTCCTGCATCATCCCCTGGGGCGAGCACCTCACGCCCACACACCTCTTGGGGGAGGCTGCTGGCGGCGATCCTTGTGGCTACGTAGCAGCTACAGAGCGAGAGGGAGATAGAGACCGATCGTGTCCCATGCCAAAAGGGAGTCACCATTACCCTGCAGGAGAAATTGCTGAAGAAAAACAAGACAGGTGTTTTTTGTTGTTCTTGTTGTTGCTGCTGCATGCTCTTGAAATGATTTCGTAAAGGAAACATGAACACAGGCAAATGAACAGCAGAGCGATTAATTGGCAGCACGACCGCAGTGTGAAGGGTCTCGCTCGTCAGTTGAGATTTTCTTGTGCGCACGTTTGTCTGTCTCCCTGGGTTTGTCTGTCTCCCTGGGTTTGTGTCCCCCGCGCGAGTCCACGTGCACCCACCCGTTATCGTGAGCGCCGATGCGGCGGTCGTGGAGTTGTGAAGATTGGGGGGGGGGGGGTGGCATCGCCGTCGTGTCCCTCGTTGCTGGGGGGGGCTGGCGGTCGATCGAGCGGGCGACCGCTGGCTCTGCCTGTTAGTGCACATCAGCGTGTGCGCGTGCGTGCGTCATAACACCGGAGAGCCGGCGAGGGCTGCGTGCAAACTCGCTCGGCCTCGCTCAGCCGGCTCAACGGAGCCGCCACCGTCCGGCGAGCCCCTGGCCGGGGTCGTGGTCGCACCGACCGGGGCACCCCCACGCTCGCTCACAGCTGTGGCACCAACCCCTTCCCCGTGTATCGCTGCCCTTGATCATCGTCATCATCATCCCATGTGTGAAATTCATTATTCGTTACACTCACTGTATATTGAATAGATTCCATTCCATTATTACTGTTCCTAACCACCTTTTAATTAATGAATTTTGAATGGTCATTAATTTAGTAGTTGCATGTTTATGAAAACATTTGTCACCGTGTGGAAGCGCTCCGAAAAATGCACTGCATCAATCATATTTCAACTGATAAGCAAATGTTAACCTTTTGCTGTGCTGCGACGTAGATTGTAAGTCAAAGCGTCTCTTTGCTCAAGTGGATATTTGGGGGTAGGGGGGTGTAGTAGTAAAATTCCACATTCCCATGGCAAGACCAGTCTTCCCATAGACAACCACAGTGGACTCCCTATAAGGTGGTATACATTTTATTTAGGGATGCAGGGATGAGTTAATTGCTGCTTGTGATTTGAAACCACAAACTTCTGATTGTGAGATGAGCACTGAAAGAGGACTACTCAGCCTCGTGACTCGGTTTTCAATGTTCTTAAAACTGACTGTCCTTGTTTCCACTCGGATCTGTCCTTTTCTCGGTGTAATGTGATTAGAGCGGAGGAGCGCCGTGGCTTGGTGACGTGTCATAATCCAAGGTTTCTCATGTGACAGCTCCACCAGACAGGGATGTAATCAGTCCGTCTGTCAGTCAACGTCTCTTCAAATTGTGAGAGCCCAATGAGACGGCGTCTCTCTTTGTCAAGAAACACGGTGGAGGGGGGGGGAGATTGCAGACTATGCAGGATATTGGTGAGGATATAATATTTAAAGGTAAACACACAAGACGTGGCGTCATGGCTCAAATGATGTAGCCATGTGGCCGCTCACTGCAGTGGAGCATGCAGCAGAGGTGCTCCTCGTTTTGTGATTTTTCCGGTCATCCTCGCAGTAGCAGCGGCTTTTGTGGCTGACCATCGAATAAAGAGACGGTCCCCGCATTGCGCGGCACTGTCAGGTGCTCTTCTGCTGCCGTCTGGAACACTGGTTTGATATCTATGCTTGTGTTATGACGACTTGACAATTTCTCTTGAAATGACACTTCATTGAAGACACGTTCACTTGACATCAGGCGGAGACCCCACTGTAACAGCCCTGAGTCTCCTGCGCATCTCCACCTTATATACCAACCGAGGCCACACCCCCCTTATCGATCATTCTCGCTGACACTGGACGCTCGCTCCACCGGCAGACTCCACCGTCCTCTTCTGTCGCCTGACCACGCTCCCTTCTCGATCATTCCCGTAGCCACCAGTCTCTTCGCACTTACAACTGATACCCCTGTCATTACCTCCCGTGGCCACTAGTCCACTCACACTGCATGCACGCTCTATTGTCATCACACTTGCTTGCCTTGTGACTGCTTCCAGTTTGGCGCGTGTATAATTTATAATTGTTGTGCCATGAACGTAGAAACACCTTCAAATACAGCTCATTCTTATGAGCAACACGACTGTGATTCAGCTGATTGTATAAACACACCACCCTCATTCACCTATGACACACAATTTACTGACACGGCCTGAGCCAAAAATCAATGATGAATTCGTTTGTAGGCCACGACTGGAAAATAACAACTCAGGGAAGGAAGGGATGGAAGAGTATGGGTGAGTCATGTATCCAGTCGTGGCAAGTTATTGGCTCTTAACAACAACGACGATGGGATATACACGGTGGCTGCTCACGTGATTGGGGCCCGCAAGATGTCATACATGTCGGACGCCACCGTCACGCATGTACACACACAAGACAAAGATCCCCCATATAGCCTGAACAGATTTTTGGGGTAAGTGCTGTTAGCGAGTATCACCGATGAAAGCTAGCACGCCACATGGAGTGGATGGCCAACACTGTGCCCGTCCCCCTTTGTTTCCCGAGTGGCGATATTTACGCACCGCACAAGGTAATAATTTTAGACTGAGTCGACCTAGGGAGGCTCAGGACCGGTTCAAATATTCATCACTGTTATCGGTCGTGAGCAGGAATCGAACTCGGGTGGCCAGGTTTTGTAGCGCAGTGCGCTAACCACTGCGCCACCACTCCAAAAGACAAAGAAACACGGACTAGCACACTGACATCTGTGCACTGTAACACGTAGCATCGCACCCACGCAAGCAGTCACGTAGAAAACAAGCGTTTCCTTGGAGCCAAAAACTCATTTAAACTCCCGTTTAAAATGCAACGCCATCACATTTGTCGAAATTGCATAAATATTTGTAATTGGTTTAATTTCACCTAAATTGTAAATTACTGAAATTCAATTTAACATTTGTCAAGTTATTTTCAAAGGGTTTTAACAGAATAGCTGCTGGTCGAGTATTTGCGCAAAGCACTTTTGCACACTGAGCGAGCTCCTGTGTCTCTGCTTTGGTGTTTACACGCATGTTCTATTGCTGTAAGAAAGGGGATTGTAAACCCATCGAGACGTGAAGCAGCATTGCCTTTCCTTGCAAGGGCGACCTGGGTTAGATGAAGAGCAGTTTCAATACACAATATTATTTTAAATTAACCAATACAGGCAGTCCCCGAGATATGAACGTCCGCACTTACGAACATCTGCACTCACGAACGAACCGCAATGAGACGTTATTAATTTTAACCATCTGACCTGGGTACGTTTGGTCGTACTTATGAACCGAACCGCAGAACTATTTTGTTCGGTGGAGCGATCCTCCGTGAGATGTAAATGAGTGCCAGCATCCCGCATGATGCACAACGCAAGTCAGCATCAGGATTCAAAGTAAGTGAAAATAAAATAGATTTTTTTCTTTTCATGTTACTTATTTTTGTTTTATTTACTATCCGTACAGTATTACATGCAACATTTATTATTATTTATAAATTTAACAATGCTTCCTTTGTTTGTTGAACCATAATAACATTTTATAACACTGACCGTGTGTACAATGAAATATTGAGGTCCAAGATACGAACAAATCGGCTTACGAACGCGTCTCAGGAACGTAACCCGTTTGTAAGTCGAGGACTGCCTGTGCAGCATTGCCAAATGCTGATCAGTATGTCAAAGTAAAGTTACGATTGAATGAAAATCAGACTTCCTATCGCACGTGAAAAACTGCTCTTTTGCTCACTTTATTATCGTTCCATTTTAAATAATTGTTATTAATTTTGTGTTTTTCAAGGTTGTTTATGCGGCAAGCAAATGGCACCACGCAGGTTTCGTTAATTCAGCTCACCGGCTGGCGAATTAACATTGGATACATTCGTACATGTTTATATACCACAACATTTTACGCGAGGTTTCCTGTGAAATGTTTACTCCCCGCTCATGATTCTGTAGTTATTGCAGCGTGTCTGATTAATTTTCAATTTGGTATCATTATTGGACAATTAATGCTGCAAGCTGTTTGGCGAGAAATATTTAGCGTTCTGTGTATTTAATTAGAAAAAACGTGAGATCTTCCGTCATCTTGGATAAGTTTTCATGAAGGTTAAAGCTCTTTCGTCAAAGCGATGCCTGGGCAATATATATGTATATTTAAATATCTTAGCAAATGTGGCATCCAAACATGGGATATTTATACACGACCGTACTTCAGTGTAAATGGAACCGTGGTTAGATGCAGCCTCGCAGAATACCCGCATAGAAGGGGAATTCAAAGCACTTTAGCCGTTGAAATCTGCCACTTTAGTGGCATGTGCGCTGAAGTTTTGGCGGCATGGCTGTTATATAATATAGCCATGTGGCGACTCACAGCCATGGAGCATACGGCAGAGGTGCTTCTCGTTTTGTGCCGCAGTGGTGAAATGTTAACTACCTCGCCTGGTATACAGGAGGGCGGCGTGGGTTTGATCTCGACCCTGATGCCTGCTGTTTATTTGGAGTCTGCATGTCCTCTCCCCCATGTTCACGTGGATTTTTCTCCAGGTCCTCCGGTTTTTCCCTCCACATTGAGAAACACGAATTTAGAGTATTTGGCTGTTATAAATTTCCACGGGATAAGCCACTTTGTTGAGCTACCATTTGTGGCCAGGTCACTTCTGAAAAAGAGATATATATATATATAGCTCGGTGAGCCTTACCTGACGGTTTGTAATTTTCCGGTCTTTTGTCTGGACATTGAACAAAGACGGCCACTGCATCGAGTGGCCCTTTCAGATGTGCTTCTGCGGCCATCTGGAACACTCTGCCGATATTAGGAAGCCACTGGAAGTTACGCACTTTTAATTTTAGATTGGAAACTCATTTCTTTGCAACAGCTTTTTGTGTTTTGTGTGGTGTCCTCCCGCACCTCCGAGTCTCACGGTTGGCTATGTATGGTGCGAAAGAAGTCCAACATGCTTACATATGCATTGGATAACAATGATTATGGCAACAGGCCTTGGTAGACGGTTGACATTGGATGGCGATCATGAGAGACGGACATACATACATTTTGAAACCCACAGATTCACCTTTCTTATGCATTCATTTAATTTACCGAGCTACGTTCGTCAATTAATCTTTTCCTTTTTAAGAGTGGTGCGTGCTTCTCAGCTGTTACACGAATAGGTAAAATGAACGCAATTACGAGAGATGTGGTACAATATATTGGCTTCACAGGAGCCACTGCTCCAGATTCTGTGATGCCACAGGACATCTCTGAAGGGTAAGATGGGGGGGAGGCTTAGATGGGTGGCTTCTGGGTTAATGTTTGTGCCAGAGATCTGGGCCGAGACCACTGGGCCCCCCCCCCCCTGCTGGATTTGAGCCTGCGTTTCCGCTAAGGTTAAACGAGGCTCTCAAATGGAGCACATTGATGGTCTCGGGCAGATCTCCAATAATGGCACGCAAAGACATCGTGTGCATTATGCTTTTCATGTAATTTAATTTCAATCGACTCCATGCGGTGGAGCATTGGGGCAGTGGTTAGTGCACCGCTCTCTGAACCCCATGACCCAAGATGAATTCCCGGCATCGGCTAACATCAGTGGCGAGTGATACCTGAAAGAGTCTTGGGCACCACCCCCCCTTCACCAAACTGCACTGACCAGCATGGTGAAGTATGGTCAAACAACCCCCATGAGCAACACAGCTTGGAGAGGACTTCATCCAGCAGTGGATTACCAAAGAACTTAAAATTTCTGTGCTGTATATCACTTGATGAACATGTGCTGAGCTATGATTTCATGGCATAGCTGAGCCCTGTGTAATGGTAGGATAGAGCATCGCTATTTCCGCTGTTTCTGACCTGTCATTTGTCAAGGCTGCTCCCTGATGCTTTGTGATGTTCTGTCAATTATCAGAGCTCCACAGAGATGTGTTTAGCCTCACACAGTAATACAATTAAACCATTATAGATAAAAAATAAATGTTTTAGATATGCGATGTTACTTAAATACTCGGTACATTTTATAAGGCAGCTAAACATCTAGTGGCGACGTTAGCCTTCTGCGTATGTTGTTCTGTAGTGAGATGCAAATGGTATTGTGGGTATTTGTAATCGTACACTCTTAAGACACACCTCGAGCTTTGCTCGTATAGGGATGTAACATTTAATCACAATTATAAACACTCGTCAAGTAATGCCTACAGTAATTACATTGGCGTATAATCACATGCTGCCCGTATTGTTTTTCCGCTTTAAGTGATACATAGCCGTGCACCTGATTTTGGAAAGGACTTATGTTGCAGGTCATCTGTCATGAAGTGTCATGATATTAAAGAAACAGTTCGCATGAGGGCATGCTAGGCTGGTCGTAATTAGTTCACCGGCCCTGGGTTATCCCTGCAGGCAAATCATCTTCTGTCCTCTTCACGTCAGATTGCTTTGCCTTCCCTCACTTCCCCTACCTCCCTCTCTCGCCCCCATTCTCCCGCACTGCCGCCACTCCTCTCTCCGTCTCCTCTCATTTCCCACTCCCACAAACCCCTGTCGCTTCCCCCCTCCCGCTTTTCTCGACAGGGGCTGCTGCGTCTGAGGACGTCGCTGAAGCGCAGGAAAAGCAAGCTGGAGCGTAACGCGAGCTTCCGGCTGCCCATGCTGCGCGCGACGGACGGCGAAAGGTATGCCCACGCGTCGTAACGCACGCGCCCGCCACGGCGGCGGCCGCTTCACGCGGCCGAGGGCCGTCAAGCCGGCCTGCTGACGGCACCCACCCTCTTGTTGCCGAGTAGCCGGCCCTTTTAACCCGCTTTCGATGATGTACGTGCATGTCATGAAAACGAAACCGGAAGAAAAACTAGAATAAACTAACTTATTGGTACCGAGGCTCCCACAAGGCAATGCGGCATGGCGTGTGTGGCACAGTTTGGCGCCAGCTATCATAGAGTGCATTCGTGTCCCGACGGTTCTCTGCAGTGAGCACATTGTCTTTCAAAAACAACGGTGCTTTGCCTCTCTCACGTGCTCAGAACGGGAAAGGGTTCATTCGTACAGAAAACTCCCGTCCCAGTGATGCTGCACCCACGTGTGGCACTGGAGAAACGGGCACCTTCCCCCCCGCCCCACCCCAATTATTTTTCATTCTCCACAGTCTGTGCAAGTTGGTTTTGTTCATAAGGTCCATATTTGCTCTAGGTTTCAACAATACGTGTAGATACACGGGCGGCCAGTGTTGATATTTTGGCCAGGAGATGGCTGTCGGGGCTTCCGCGTCAGCCACCGTGCATGAAGGATGCCTGTTGCAGACCTGCGCGGTGTAATACCGCGCGCCATTGTTGCGTTTCCACAGGATGTTCAAAGCGAATGTGGGTTTCCATCGATCTGGAGCCCCCCCCCCCTTCTTCCCGTCTCATTTCAAACGTGCAGCACTTGCAGTTGCTGTTTTGCCCGCAGCTCGACCTGCCCGCTGCTGCTGTGCTCCGTTAGGTGCACTGCGTTCGCTTTCCCAGTGCAGCCACGGTGACGTGCAGTAGCAACGTTCCGTTCGCAAACAAAAAAATCTCAATTGCATTTTTTGCACCCATCAAGTCCAGCGATCACAATGATTTGGTGCACACTGAGTTCAATCAATTGTGTGATCGCCAAACAGCTGGTGTGACAGGTAAGATGTTGAAGCTGTGTCTGGATAACAGAAGTTGGCTTCACACTGTGAGCTTGAATTGTATGCCACATGTAAGACTAATTACCCATTTGTTTCCTCAAACGCAAAGATACTGTGATATTGACACCACTTTTCTTTTTCATGATCAAATATTTTCTGCCATAATACGGACATTGACAAATAAAATAGGGGAAAAAACCCGAGCAGTGCACAGAGTAGCGTGGGGAAATGCTTTCTGGGAATTTATCTGAGAAACAGAAAGAGGATTTGAGAAATAAGACGCAAGTCACAGTCTTCTTGTTGACTGAAGAAAATAAAAATGGCGTTGGGCGGGGACATGTCGCTTACAATGGATGAGGGCTGATGGACGAGACTGGTGATGGAAATGGCCGGAATGAGATGCATTGAATGTTTTGCATCAATCGTGAGACGACGAGGGATGGCAATGAGATGGAGAGGCCTTACCCCAGCAGCAGGACATCGATCGTGTCTGTTTTGACGAAAAAGTGTCTTCATGCGGTCGTATCGCTGCACGCTGTGCCGCAGGGTCGTGAAGAGGAACAGTCCAGTTGAAGGAGGTATAGGTGCATTAGGCATTCCCGTAATAAATAAATATACAGGGCAGTCATGATTTTTGGCTGACTACTCAAATAATGCTTAAGTTTTATATTTATTGAACTCCAGTTGAATTATTCTGTTCACTTAAGAAGAAATTCACATAGTAGTCTGGCAGTGTATGTGCTAATCTAATTTTTTTAATAGAGCTCTCTTTAAAGCGTACACTGTTAAAGAAATTAACCAATTTAGGTGGATGGAATAAATGCTCGGCAGGTAGACAGTGGACAGGCACAGGTTTAGCTCCTCACCTCGGCATCTCAGTGAATTTCCACAATCCAGGGTCACGCTCTGTCGAGAGTGCCTCCAGCGTGTGCTACAGAGCCCGTGGCGCCAGGAACGGCGTGGAGGCCTTGGAGGTGCACGATGCTGGCTGTCCCCTGGCTGTCCCCTGGCTGTCCACTGGCTTTCCGCTCGCTGTCCTCTCGCTGCTCACTGTACTCTACGGCCCTGACTTCATTGCCATAGTTTTGACCCCGAGTCAAGATTGTCATTACAAGCAAAGTCATGACGAAGACGACTTTGATTTGACCCATGGAGGTCATCTGCTGTGTTTAACTCCACTGGTCTTGTAAGACACGGTGAATTGTTGCTGGTGCCTATGAGTAGAAATCATGAAATCAAAGTGTCTTCATGCCCAACTGAGCTAAGCGTTAGTGCTAATATTTCTTCTAGTGATGCAAATTCCACATTCTCATTGCGGGAACCATTACGTCAATTATAATGACCACTGTGACTTCTCACAGAGTAGCACCTGCTCTGTTGACCCTATAAGGATAATGGGCCGAGTCGGTTGAACTCACAACATATTTATTGTGTCTATAGTGCTGTGATCACAGCGTCAACTGGCTAGATAGAGCAAAAACATAAACATTTTTCTCGCTATGCCCACTTAAAATAGTGCTTTTACATCTTTGAAAATTCTGCGCGTGTTTTCGCCTTGGTATTGATCGCCATATAGCCATTGCCAAGTGTGATGACAGCCTTCTATTCGCACCAGTAGACGTATAGCCGAGTGATTGGCCACACCACCTCTTGATTTACTGATGTCCGTTTGATTGAGTGGTGAGATGTTTCACCCCGCAATGCTAATGAAACATTCCATAGGGCTTGGGCAGAGGCAAACACCCGTGTACGTTATTCTTATGCGAGCTTTGCTTTCCCGCTATGTATAACACACACTTCCCCTGATGAATTATGGGAACGCGCTGTGCAATACAAATGCCGTACCCTTTTAACTCAAATACTACCTCTATCCTTTCTGGTAATTTATTAAAAATTCAGACCTCTTTAAGCATGCATTTCGTGTAACTATAATTTAAAATTTCTGAAAATTACAAACGTGTCATTCTCCAGCATAAACTGATATCACATCAGGCAGTACCATGAGCGTTGTTTATTTCAAGAATATTTTTAATAGTGTTTTGCAGTTCAGCATTAAAACAATAAAATGCTGTGCTAATGTCAATTGTTAAATGTATCTGAATATCACCAATGACATTTTGCAATGGTAAATATGGTGAATTGAAATTTTTACATTATTTATTACTTTACTTCCTTGCAACTAATGACAAAAAAGACAGATTTTCCTGCTTGGCCATTAACTGGTTGTGGCAAAATATCTGAGTGAGCACCGATTAACATTCGCATGGCCTGATAGAGGACCAGTTGGGCGAACAGCCTGCCTGGCTGGACTTGTGCGACGTTGACGACACCACACCAGTTGACCTATGGGAGGCCCACGCAAAGCTTAGATGGACGCTGCTTCGAGTGTGCAGGGCCAGGAAACAAACCTGGACCATTGCGATTGACAAAGTGCTTCCCTGTGTAAACGAGCGTTGAGGTGGCGCTCCGTTTCCACCCTGAGCTCGTGGTGTAAATTCAGCCTGAAGCAGCTGTATGGCCCAGCATCATGGCCAGCCCATGGTGACCCCGCCACCGCACTGGGTATTTGGGGTGTACAGACTTAGTGGCGGTCCTGGCCAGACGTACGCAGACAAGGACAAGGCTCCTCTATATAATCTTCTGTGGAAGACGGTGTTGGCAGTTTCCTAGACAGGCGGGCGCAATGCACTAAGGCTTCGCCTGTAACCGTGCAGACCGTAAGGGCAGGCTGTGTTCGCAAACACCTATTAAGACGAAAACAGCTGCACAATGGAGCATCCCTGTAACGTGGCCCTTATTCAGAGGGGGGAACATACAGAAAGCCGAGGAAGGTGGGAGCCACGTGACACAGACCGATGTGAAACAAACGTCAAACGAGCTTTGAACAAATGTTAAAAAACGCGAAACAAAACGACGTAACAAGATGTTCCACTTTCATCCATCGTGCCATCTGCGCTGACTCACTTGCTGGGTACGCGAGGGAAGGCCGCGACGCCCATCGCTTCACCCTACTCACTTTTATACCAACGTTTTTTTGGTTTGACGATAATAAATGATCACAACCGACTGAGCCTTCATTCGGGGGGGGGGGGGGGGCGTGATGGGGGGGGGGTGCTTAGCCCCCTCTCCAGCCCCCTCCCCACTCTACCCCTCCGATGGCTGCACGAAAGCGCAGCTCCCCACCCCAACTTTTGTTATTTTTTTGCTGAGATGGGCGATGTTTAGTGACGTGCAGATATGCATTATTAGTTGAGATAGTTGTGGATGCGGTTCCGATACCCCGCATGCACAGTCCTTGTGCGAGCGTCGTGAAATGCAGAGAGTTTGCCAAGGAGCTCAGTAGACCTCGCTTCACACGGTGGGCTAACGAGCAGCTGCTGCTGCTGCCTTGACTGATGGAAATCGGCAAGCGAGGAAGTCGAAAATCAAATTACCGGAAATATTGTCAAGTCACAATTAATTGCACAGAGTGGATAAGTGAGCGATGCCTGCAATACACAGATGCTGTAATGAATATACCCGACTCTTGCTTCTGCTGTGCCGATAATAGTGGCGGCGTATCTGGGTTTGTCGTTGGCTTTTTCTTCTCGCATTTTCAGTAATTGCCCAATATATTGCGCTGCTCATTATGCCGCGGATTTGGATATGCTGTGGATTGCGTCATGTTCCCCCCACCAAAATAACAAGGTACGAGGATAGATGAAACGAAAAAATAGAAATGAATATGATTTGTTGATGGTGGGATCAGTGCTTCGCAACGGGTGGTTGTGGCACGGTGGAAAAGTCTGGCAGCCGTCAGCCCCCACCCACCGGCCCACTTTTAACTTCCTCGGTCGTGCATGCACAGTTGGGGCAAACAGACGCTGAGACTGACAAGAACTAAACTATTTTCATTTACCAGGTAAGGCCCACTGAGCTATGTAGCTCTTTTTTAGAAGTGACCAGGCCACAAATGTAGCTCAGCGAAGTGGTTTATCACGTGGAAATTTCTACCCCAAATACTCAAAACCAATGTTTCTAAATGTGGAGGGCAAAACCGGAGGACCCAGAGAGAAATCCACGTGATTACCGAGAGAATATGCAAATTCCAAATATACAGACGTCAGGGTCGGGATCAAACCCACGACCTCCTGCATACCAGGCGAGGTAGTTAAAATCTCGCCATCATGACACACACAGTAATAAGGAGAGACACAGACAGAACAGAGACATGCAAGCACATGCATGATTGTTCCATTATGATGTGGATAGCCTATAACGTGAGTCTTATTCATGTCCCCCAATGCTCGCGTTATTTTGGGCTTTTACTCTACATTCCAGTTGTGTTTTGGGCAGCTGGTCCTGACGTGAAGACATTTATATTTGCAGCTGTTACAGCTCGTAGTGCCTTCAATATGCCTCTTATAATCACTATGGGCACACATCATAACTGAAATTGTGAAAATCGTCAATGGAAAGTCTACTTTAAATGAGAAACAAATTATAATTACTTTATTCCCGAGTGATTGGTGACCAGGTTGAGACCATAAACACAATGCGCTTGATAACCCAGTTTAATAATTAATTGGTTGCTGCCCGGACTCAAACCCATGGTCTCAGTGGTTCTGGCTCAGTGGTCTGACATGCTTGTTGGTGCTCTGCATCACGTGACTATCTTGTGGGGCACTTGTGTGGCTTAAATGCTGCAATTCTGCACAAGGAACATTAGATGCGAAGGGATCTACAGAATGCTGGGTTTTCAAGTGATTTCTGAGAAAAGTTAATGTTTAACATTTGCAACAATAATTCTCAGACATGCATATTTGTTGCACAAGATGCTTGGGAAGCACAGTTTCGCCACGGACCATTCCTTTGTTTCTTGTGCCAGATGAGTGACTGTGAAGTCATGACGGAAATGCTCTTCTACCAACACCAGTCGTGCTCCGTGTTGCATCATGGCTCTCGTTGCATTCAAGTCGATGCTGCAAATGCATGCAGTCGCACGCTTGTGAAGTTACAGCATCCAAGGAGGTCTCGATAAAAATCGCTGTGTGTTGCAGTCTTACTCTGTTCACGTACGTGCCATGACATTTTTAAATCATCTTAGTTTAATGCAATAAAATGTACCACACGGGGACCATACACACGCTTAGGGCTAGTAACAAATGAGAAATCACTTTTATTTAAATAGCTTTAAATTGAGCACCTTCAATTAGCCACGGCAAATATACCACAATTGACCCTCTGTGGATATGTCACTTATCTAAAGTGCAGAATTTTGTGCTTGCAATCCATGAAGGGAATTGGTCCGGATTAAATAGAAGTGATGCGGGGAGACCAAGTGAAGCGTTGAAGAGGAAATTAATGTCCGCGTTTTGGAATCGGGGTATGGGGACCCAAGTGACTTGTGATGTGAATCGAGTGGGTTTCCAACGAGACCACGTGGGGTCCATGCAATCTCCAGCTGGAGGTGTTACTCCCTCTCGCTCGTGGGAGCGAGAGTGGAGAGGGCCCAAAGGCCCTCTTTGGCAGCAGGGCTTTTGGAGGTGGCATGTGCTGCAGAAAACACACAGGACAGTAGAAACGATTTGCTTTGCTTTTCACTGCAGAGCACTTTGTGCGTTCGTGTAAGATCGCGGGACCATGAGGGATGGCGACGGCATAAACCAGCGTTGGTCTAGCAGTGGATAGACCTTGGCCAATGGTGATGATGAAATGTAAAAACCGTACCACCTATGTGACTGACATTGCCGTATAGCCAACTAAATATATTATCAGATTTACGTGACACGTCGTTTTTCGCAGCCAATATTATGATTCATATTTTTTTTAATTCAACACAATCGTCAATGACACTGCAGAGCCTTAAACGAGAGAAAAAAACAGTGGCATTCCGTGCAATGGTCCTTCCCACAGATCATAAACGGAGAGGCCAGTGAAATTCACATATACAAAGGTGTTTTATTTATTAAATAAGCATATGAGTCGATCATATGGCTATTTAAAAACTGATTGGAAACAAAAAAAGAATGCAATTCTCAACAGGCCACATGGTGTTAAGTGCAGTCTCCGATTGCTATAAACGCCGTGTCTCTGGCCTCCCTAATAACGCTATGTAACATGATTTTTGTTCCTAGGTAGTAAGTGTTATTTTGTAATTGCTTATGCCTAAAAAGTTTAGAAAATGGCTATTATTCCCCACAAACTTTGCTTTTATGACCAGGGCAGTGATATTTAGAAAATTACATCTTTTCAATGAGAAAACGGGCGAGTTTTTGTCTTTTCATTCACATGAAGTCAGCAAAAAACAACATTAATCAAAATTAACATGTATTTATACTAAAGTAATGCAAGTAGTTTTTCGAGATTTACGATTATACTGTAAATCACTTTCACGAATCAGCCCCAAATGTAGTCTCCCATCATGTTCTTGTTATACTGTCCTTGGTAGTGGCGTTTAAAGTCCAGTATATCCTGGTGGAAGCGCTCGCCTTGCTCCTCCGAGTACGCTCCCATTTTTTTCTTGAATTTATCAAGATGAGCATCAAGGATATGGACTTTGAGGGACATCCTACAGCCCATTGTGCTGTAGTTCTTCACCAGAGTCTCAACCAGCTCCACATAGTTTTCGACCTTGTGATTGCCCAGGAAGCCACGAACCACTGCGACAAAGCTGTTCCAAGCCGCTTTCTCCTTACTAGTGAGCTTCTTGGGGAATTCATTGCACTCCAGGATCTTCTTTATCTGTGGTCCGACGAAGACACCGGCTTTGACCTTTGCCTCAGACAGCTTAGGGAAGAAGTCTTGAAGGTACTTGAAGGCTGCCGACTCCTTATCTACAGCTCTGACAAATTGTTTCATAAGGCCCAATTTGATGTGCAGTGGTGGCATCAGCACCTTCCGGGGGTCCACCAGTGGCTCCCACTTGACGTTGTTCCTCCCCACAGAGAACTCGGTCCGCTGTGGCCAGTCCCGCCTGTGGTAGTGCGCCTTGGTGTCCCTGCTGTCCCAAAGGCAAAGATAGCAGGGAAACTTGGTAAAACCGCCTTGGAGACCCATCAGGAATGCCACCATTTTGAAGTCTCCGATGACCTCCCAGCCGTACTCTTCATACTTCAAGGCGTCCAGCAAGGTCTTGATGCTGTTGTAATCCTCTTTGAGGTGCACCGAGTGAGCCAGGGGAAGAGACGGGTACTTGTTACCATTATGGAGCAGCACGGCTTTGAGGCTCCTGGATGAGCTGTCAATGAAGAGGCGCCACTCATTCTGGTTACAGGCGATTCCGATTGCCTCGAACAGACTGGTCACATTGTGGCAGAAGCAGAGCCCATCTTGACGGGTGAAGAAGCTGCAAAAAGGTTGGTGACGCTTCCTCTGATCTGCGACTTGCACACTTTCATCCAACAAGTTCCACTGCTTGAGCCTAGACGTCAAAAGCTCGGCATTGGACTTGGTGAGACCAAGATCTCTGATCAAGTCGTTGAGGTCTTTTTGGTTGGGGTAGTATGGGTTTCTCTCCTCAGCTCCACCTCTGAAATTGTCATCTGGATCTACAACGTCTTCCTCGCTCTCTGACTTGCTGCTCTCTTCTAAAGACGGCTGCTCTCTCTCCGGAGGAGTGGGTACGGGGAGCTCATGGCAGTGTGGCACCGGGGCGATGGATGAAGGAAGGTCCGGATACGTGATAGCAGGTGCATTCTTGCCAGTCCGACGTTTGGAAGGGTCCACCATGCAGAAGTAGCAGTTGCTTGAGTGGTCAGTGGGTTCCCGCCAAATTCTTGGGATAGCGAACTTCATGGCTCTCTTTTCCAATTTGTACCATCCAACAAAAATACATTTATTTGACCCATGACTAATGTGTAAGAGATTCTCGCAACATTTTTCAATATGATTTATTTTTTCAATAACATTGACAATTGTAAAACATTTTAAATTAAATAAATTTAAGAATTTTTTTTTTCAAATTTTATAACATAAAATTTCAAGCAACAATTGTCCATGTTACCTTCTAGAGTTTTTTTTCATTGATCGCAGGTGAAATGAGGTGCCCAGGGTTTGTTTTTATCCCTGACAGGCATGCCAAAATATGCCTTGTAGGCCTCACACATCTTAGCAGATGCTTCCACAGAGTAGTTTTTCACTCTGGTCTTGATAAATTGGCCGCAGACATAGCAAAATGCATCTGCCGGATGCTTGCAGCCTCTTGATGCCATCTCAGAAAAATGCAGAAAGGTATGCACTTAGGCAGCTGGAACTAAACTTAACTGGTGGCTTAAGGCCCCTATATTTACACTACTATTTATATTACTGGAAAGTTTTCGAATGTTATAGAAGTTGCACCAAGTTTACTCAGTACTGAATCTTTCTGGAATGTTCTGGAAAATAGGTACATTTCAAAATATCACTGTTCTGGTCACAAAAGCAAAGTTTGTGGGGAATAATAGCCATTTTCTGTACTTTTGAGGCATAAGCAATTAGGAAATAACACTTACTACCCAGGAACAAAAAAAATGTTACACAGTGTTATGTGCGATGAAGAAGGACCATTGCCCAGAATGTCACCCATTAAATATTTATGTTTTTTGTTTAAGGCCACACGCTGTTGACATTGATGAACCATGTTGAGTGGTTTTCTTCATTGTGCTTTGCGCACCACTGCCAACACAGCATCGTTAGATAAACTTATCAATACATTTTTGGGTTAGGCCACGTAATGATCTTGACGCATCTGTGTCGTCAAGACCCACCACCACCCAATGTAGCCAAACAATGTAGATTGCCACGGGCACACGCGTTTAATAACGCAACAATAATGATTGTTACGGCTCACGGGTGAGACAAAGAACGATTCTCACAGCCAAATTTAGCAATTACGTCGTTGTTGTTTTCCTTATTTATACAGACACATGATGCACATCCATCCATACTGTGGAGTTAAACATGCGCAGTACATATAGTTGTCTCTATGTACGTTGTACAATGTGTGTATTGTTTCAAGCAGACTGACAACCAGCATTGCTCCTTGCTTATAACTCAGTTTTAGGATGCCCTTTCGTTGCCAATTAAACACATTTACGCATTTCTCTGGGGGCTTTTTCAAATGTAGTCATTATGGAAAATTGAGAAGCAACATCGGCAAAAGCAACAAATATTCTATCCCTAATTTGTTTGTTGATGTGTCCAGGGCATCTAGCCACTCACAGATCTCGCTGAATGCGGTTTCTGCTGGAAATACAAAACGGTACCACGCGCTACTGCTAATTAGCATTCATCACGTACTGAGCATTGGTTTACACGGCTCCACCCCGTGCAGGCACAAAACAAACCGAAGAGAGAGAGGGAAATGATAGTAATGATGGTACCCTCATTTATTTATGGCACGTTACATCTTTAAAAATATCTTCCATAAGAATTATACGACTCACAAGATGTGACTCCCGCTCTAGATACCTTTGTGGTTTGTGGTGTAAATTTAAACTTCGAACGCTCTGCCCGGATTTAACGGTCAATATTTTAGCCATTGGCCAAGAATGTTAAGATTTCAGCCCAGCGCCCTCGCATTGTTTACTCAAACGAAGAGAACATTTTTTCGCCGAGACTTGACGAGCAACTAAGGTCACCGCTGTTTATGAACGACATTAATTCTGCTTCGCTCACCTGATGGCCAGAGCAACATTGTTGGTGCTAACAGGAGGGCACTTTCGAGGCAGTCGCAGTGCATTGTGGGTAGAGAGCCCACTGAGAGATGCCTCTCGTTTTAAGGGGACACCTGGTTAACGATGCGTATGTAATAAGAGACACGATTGTGCGGTGTAAAAAAATAAAAAACAATTGTGAAACACGAAGACAAATATCCCCATTTTAGCCTTAACAGACTGTTGGGGCAAGTGCTCTTAGCGAGCACCAAATGAAGGCCAGCACGGCGTACGAGGGGATGCGTAGCCAGCGCCATGCCCAGCCACCATCGTCTCGTTGGCGATATTTAAACACAGCACCCCAGGTACTCAATTGAGGCTGAGCCGACCTCGGGAAGCCCAGGACTAGTTCATATAATCGCCACTAGTGTTGGCCGTGAGCCGGAATCAAACTTGAGTCACCGGGTTCGTAGCGCAGCACGCTAACCACTACAATAATAACAACTGCCATTCGCCACTAAGTGGCAGTGATGTCACCACGGCGCTTATGCCACGCTATGTGCACTTTAACCACTACAAACGGCCACGCACAAACAATAATCATTGAAATTTCAGAAAGATAGATTCAGAAAACTGTGAATGCAGCATCACCGAATAATGTGCTGGGCACAACTGGGATTGGTAAGCCAATGTGAGTGTGCCTGCGTGTCCGAGAGCATCGCTCCTCGCGTGGGAACTATAACACCCCCCCCCCCCCCCGTTAGCTCTGGCTGCGTGGTGCTTTTGGTGACGCGGCAGCTCACAATTGGAAGGTTATGCAGGTTCAGATTCCAGTCAGGGGTCAACTCGGCGTGCCATCCTCCTGGATTCGAACACCACTGTGGAAGGTCAAAAGTGGGGTTGTATTTTGTAAATACTGATGCCCGTCGGGGAAACGTGGAATTTCCAATGATACTGTGCAGGGCTGACAAAGGAGATGAGCCGCTTCTGCGTTATCTTGTTTGAACAGGGATATACGTTGCCTTTGAACTTGATAGACCACTAACTGCAGCATATGCCACTTTAATTGCACTAAATGAGAACAAAGTTTTGCTGACTGGCTAACTGCCTGGCTGGCTGACACATGGGTGGTGTCACCTGCGTGATGACGTCACCTGCGTCCCGCGGCGTTGAGCCTGTTTCGAGCATCGCGATGACGTCAACACCACCACCACCACTCTCCCTGCCGGCCGTGGATCCCACGCTTTGTAGGGCAGTGCTCGTAAGAAGAGATATTTTATTATTAGTACTGTAAAATGGTGATACAATTTGTCCTGTCTTCTACACCACGGCCAACTGTAAATGATACTGGAGGACTTATGTGTGTGATTACATGAGAATCATTTAGCTATGAAAATTGGATACTTAAACAGACGAAATTTATTCGTGTCATCGCAGTGAACATCCTCTGAGACTCCAGTACCTGCACACAAGAGACTTACTTCAAAAGGTGCTCACAACCAAAATGTCCAGAGTCAATGCGCTTGAAGTGCTGTGAATCCATAGATCCTGTGGTGTTTGCACGTGCATTGCTGTGTGTGCAATTGACAAATCGGTTTTGCACTTTGGCTTATCAAACCCAACATCATGGGCTTTTACAATGGGGTTCTGAAGGTCAGGAGGTCACTGTGGCAGTGCTGTTGATGCCGCTCCACTTTTTCATCACCTCCCTTCTGCCATATCGCCAGCTAGCGTCTGACCATCAGGCCTCCTCTTACGGGATCTTAAGGATTTTTACGGATTCTTACGGAATTCTTTCCTTGTTACCGCCCTCTAGGTCCCCACTTCAATATCTGTTGAGAAATTTAATTAATTGAATCAATGGAGATTGTTGGATCATTCCTATGTGTCTGCATTTGCTGATGGCTATAGAGTACTTTTCAGTTATCTTCAGTAGTTGCCGGCGCCTTGTTGTTTATCACAAGTCATGTCATTTTAAATTGTGGTTTGGGCATCTAGATTGGCACGACATATGATTTAACAATTAACCGAATCCAGGATTATTGCTTAATGTCTCAATAGCCATACTTGTTTTGAATTCTTCATGATATAACCACCAAATTGAGTCCTGAAGAATGATAGAGATGTTTTTACACAAATATAAAACCACTTAATCATCAAATGTACCAATGCTATCTTGAGAGAGCATTTATTCATTAATTTATAATAAAAACAAAAAATCCATATGGCCAATGAAGACCATGCATGCTGACCACTGGCTAACGTGCTTATGTGGTCAATTGGATTTGGACTTTGATGGTAAATCACCCGATTATATCGGCATTCGCGATTGCCCACTCGTCATTCGAGGCAGCATAGCGCCCGTGTGCCGCAGACGGTTGACATTTTCATATTTAGGAAATTGGCCGTGCGATACACAAGCCTCTGCAACAGCAGAGTAACTCATAGGAAGACAATGTAACGAGATCTATAAAGCCAGTTATGAACGCTAATGATATATACTAAACTAAATTTTTATTTTATTTTATCAGGTAATGCCCACTGAGCTATTTAGCTCTTTTTAAGAAGCGACCTGGCCACAAATGATGTGGCTTATCACGTGGAAATGTATGGCAGCCAATCACTCGAAACGCATGTTTTTGAATGTGGAAGGAAAAACCGGAGGACCCGGAGAAAAATCCACACGATCATGGGGAGAACATGCAAACTCCAAATATACAGGCGTCAGGGTTGGGATCCAGCCCGCAACCTCCTGTATACCAGGCGAGGTAGTTAATATCTCACTACTCAAAACTGTTAATGTATTTTATTTTTTACTTTAACTTTCGTCATGGAGCGTTGGCACAGTGATTTGCACACTGCAATACAAACCTGGCTACCCAAGTTTTATTCCCGGTTACAGCGGACATCAATAGCAAGTGATATCTAAACTGAATTGGGACCTCCCCTTCGCTAACCTGTACTGACCAGCATGGCGAAGTATGGTCAAAGAATTCCCGAAGACGGTGACTCAGATTGGGGAGGTCTTCACCCAGAATTAGCTTAATAGGCAATAAATTACTGTTTTATGTCATTATGCAGTTGTGCTACGCGGTAAGGGGCCATCCATTTAGTACGTACGCATGCAGGAGGAGGAGGGGGTTTAACCCAAATTCGTACGCTTGCGTACTGACAATGTACGTACGCATAGGAAACGGGGGGGGGGGGGTGAAGCCTCAATAATAATAATAATGCAGCCGGCGGTGGACTATCTGTTTGCTTAAACACGTTCATATTTTTAATCCTAATCCTTGATCGTTCTGCGTGGATTAAATATCGGCCATTCTATAGGATTGGGGGGGGGGGATGCGTCAAGAGTACGTACGCAGGTGGGGGGGGGTGTAAAAAGTCCGCGTGCGTACAGGGAGGGGGGGAGGGGTAAAGTTTTTGCAGATTTTTGCGTACATACTCAATGAATAGCTCCTAATGGCTCAAAGTCGCCATCCTCGCTGCAAATGAACAGCAGCCTCGTGCAGGGATGCACAAGAGCTGCATGCAGTAATGAACATCATATTGCTTAATGGGAGATTTGAGGAGTGCACTAAACACTTTGGGTTTAATTTCAGGCAGTCCATAAGTGTAGGCAACTTAAAAAATATATATCTTAAACGTAAACCGTTTAAATGGTGAACAAGCACCATATTTGGCACTTTTCTCCCTGGGACTCTTTGATAAGAACAACACATTAGCCTCCTAAACATCAAAGATGGCCGCTAATATTTCAGATTATTTTTTTTTACATTTTTTAGTAGACATTTTCATTCATATTGGTATCGTTATCTATATTATGTTTATGGTCTAATTTATATATTTTTAAAATCGTAAAGAACTCTTAAATGATAAAAGAATAAAAAATCAAGATGGCCTCCATTGTGTACCAACAAAATACAAATATAGATGAATAGAGCCATGTCATTTTGTTTACACTTATGCTTCAACACCAGTTTGGTCTACAAGACAGATGAACTATATTTAAGCTCGTCTTGGCATGCACAGCTGCATCCTTTATGACAGTCTCTCTTACAACCACATCTCATCAGTTTTTGGCGAGAGCGCAGTCAAAACTCTCCGCCCCATTTCAGCTTCCTTTGACCATCCCCAGTTAACCCTTCCCCATTGCGATGACTTGCGCGTAAATTGAAAGTGGAAAAAAAACTAAAATGAAATTACTTTATTGGTACCGAGGCTCCAGAAGGCCACATGGAAGGGTGTTTGGCACAGTTTGGCGCCAGCTATTGTAGAGTTGTGGTCATGTCGCAACAGTTCTATGTGGTGAGTAAACTAAAAACTAACGTTTTTTTACTTAAACCAGGTAAGGCCAACTGAGCTATTTAGCTCTTTTTCAGAAACGACCTGGCCACAAATGATAGCTTAACGAAGTGGCTTATCACGTGGAAATTTATAGCAGGCAAATACTCTAAACGCATGTCGATTCTAAATGTAGAAAGAAAAACCAGAGGACCTGGAGAAAAATCCACGTGACCATGGGGAGAACATATAAACTCCAAATTTACAGGTGTTAGGGTTGGGATCGATCCCACAACCTCCTGTATACCAGGCGAGGTAGTTAACATCTCGCCACCGCAGCATCCAGAGTACAATGTCTTTAAAAACAACAGCGCTATGCCTATAAATAAAATGAACGCCGAGCCGCTTGCACGTTCCAAGATTCAGAGGTGAAGGGGACACCCACCCTGCAACTTGCAGACGTCTCGGAATAGCAAAGGGTTAAGAGGGTCATTGAGTTTCTGGCTTGGCACACCGTCACCTGACTGGTGGTGGTACGCAGCACGTTTGGAATCTTGCGGGCAGGTGGGCGGGCGGGCGGGCAGAGGGATCGATTCATATGACCTCGGGTAAAAAAAGGTCAAGTCTTTCGTCACTTGCATTGTGTCGGTGTACTAGACCTGTCATTCAAATTCTGAGGCGTATTGGGTTGCGTTTGGGACACTACATTATAACTGCATACTAAGTACAAATATATTTGCTGACACTAAACACCATGTTGAGTTGCACAGTGACGATGCCACCAGTGTGCCGTGGTAGTCCAAGGACATTTACTATTTTTGTTTTTCCTTTAATAGTCACTGATGACACCTATTCTCATCACGTTTGCCTGAAGTGATGCATTAAAAAAAAAATTGAGAGGTTGCAAAAGTTGTAAAATCAGTCGCTGGATTCTCATAAGCATAGAAATGGATGCGTGAATTATCCGGTTTGCTGAACGAATGCATTATAAGGTTGCGCTCATTACACACAAAGTGCTTGCCACAAATGCACCACAATACCTTGCTTATTATCTCGTCAAGGAGCATAAAGCATCACGCAAGCTCCGGTCATCCTCGCAGCGGCTTTTGGCGAACCATCGAACAAAGATGGTCACTGCATCGTGCGCTGTCAGATGCGTTAATGTGGCTATCTGGAACGCTCTTCCTTCTGATATTAGGAAGTCACTGTGGCTGTGCACTTTTAAATCTAAATTGAAAACTAATTTCTTAAAAACTTTTTTTTGTGTTTAGTTTGTTGTCCTTCCCCCACACCTCCGATGAGCACGGTTGGCTACGTACGGTGTGAAAGAAGTTCAACGTACATCCAAATTGGAAAACAGAACATTTCTGTAGCGAGAATTTATCATTCCTCAATATCCTTGGTGGCCATATTGAAAAATGGCTGCCAGCTTTGATTTTCACGTGGCTAACTTTTTATTCTGAAATGATACACTACCGAACATCTCTGGCAAGTCTCATGCTTGTATCACCATTTTAATTATCACCATTTTAATTATTCCCGTGCTAAATAAAAAATCACTCATCCGCTCCACTTGATCTCCTTCAAATGGACAAATGTCACCATGAGTGAGTCTTATCATAGGGGGTGTAGAGGTGATCATGGGATTTACAGGCCCCATTGAACCTGTTCACATATTGCTGACCCAATCCGAGTGTGGTACAGCATTAACGTTGCCCATGTAATAGCTACTCGCTAACAGTCTTGTAGCCCTAACCCCATGACTAGATTTACTGTGCATAGAGCTAACATGAGCTGCTCCATTCAATTCCTGAAGAAGCTCCCGGCATGTGGAGCAAATCGTCGAACATCATGCCGAATAACACAAAGTGACGATCATTTAGCAGGAAAGGCCCACTTAGCTACGTAGCTCTTTTTCAGAAGCGACCTGGTGATCACAAATGATAGCTGAACCAAGTGGTTTATCACGTGGAAATGTATAGCCGCTGGGTCGGGATCGAGTCCACGACTTTCTGTATACCATGCGAGGTAGTTGCACGTGGAGAGCCATGTAGCTCAGCTGCGATATACGGTGTGTGCTGCAGTAGTATCCCCTCCGCGCGCCACGGTGGTGATCGGTCCGTGTGTGCTTCGTGTGCGTAGACTTACATCCATTCAGTATTGGGGTTTATTAAACGTTGGAGCCAGTGGAGATGCAGCCCCCCTTTTTCAACGGAAATATATTTTAGAGTGCGCCTCACTCCACATTGTTTGCCAGTGAGTGAGAGATGTCGTGCAGCCGAGTTTGGGATTGGTTAATGAAGGGGAATGGCCCCACGGGCTCTCGAGCACCAGTGGACTCTGCGGCGCGCGAACATTGCTGCAACATTGGGTTACGTTTAAGCACAGTGTTGCTTGTGCAGACACTCGATTCAGACTCCCTGGAGCGGGCTCATCTCTTCTCCTCCTCCATAGACGGTGGCATGGAAGAGAGTTCCGGCTTTGTTATTGCCAAGACTTTGGCTGCAGGCCACATTTTATTTCGTCCCCGGCTGGGTTTATAAGCATTCTGACATAATAATCACCTCGGGTTTCAAATGTGTGTGCTTTTATGACTGCTTGTATCCTGGATAATGCTTAGTACTCATTGTACGGAGTTTGTTTTGAAATTAAGTTCAGACTTCGCATTCTGTGATTTACATTTTTTTGGGTGGGGGGGAAGATATAAAACCACAAAATATTCTGCCAAAATGTATGAACTGCAGTACATAGTATGTTCTTGTATACAAAGTACACAAAGACACAACATACTGAACCGAATATGTAATATTCCTTTTTAACACAATACATCGAGTTATACGTGGTATCTGTCGGTTTATGATGATGAAGTTGTACTTGTTCTTTAAGGTCAGCTTGCTTCTCAAAGCGCACAAGCGCTGATGAGTAATATTGAGCGAGGGAAATGTATTGTGTGTGTTTGTGTTTAATAGTCCCTTCATTGTCATGCTCCCTGTCTTGGGACCACAGTCTGAGGTCAAATCAGGCATCCTTGCACAGTCGAATCTTTTAAATAAACGGTGGAAGCACATTGGTTTCCAAGCTGAGTTTATTGGCCAGTGGTTTGTTTTATTGTCGTAAATTGTATCGTGAATTAACATAATTCCAGTTGGGAAATGGCCATCCCTAAATACATTATAGAGGATCTATGTATGAACTCTTTTATGAAATATAGGATAGAAAGCACGAATTGGCAATAAACAGATGGAATCGTTTTCTGATGTGAATAATTGGAAATTAAATAATAAATTCCCGGCTTAAGGTAATGGCCAGAGATTAAGGATGTGGTTCTGGTGCATGGTTTGATAAAAAAAAACATGGCTGCAGTTCATCAATTATATTTTTAGGAGTGCAATTAATGTAGGACGAGCTTTTGTTTTCCCTAGTTTTACAGACGTCAACAACCGTCTTAGTAAAACACATTATTGCGTACATTATTTCCAACTGTAAGTGGACATTACCACTAAATTAAGAAGCATTGTTTTCCAATATAGAGCGGATTTATGAACTAAACTCATTTTTAAACTAAACTCTTTTTTATTTTACAAGGTAAGGCCCACTAAGCAATATAGCTCTTTTTCAGAAGCGACCTGGATATCACAAATGATAGCCCAATGAAGTAAATTATCACGTGGACATTTCTAACAGCCAAACACTCTAAACGCACATTGATTCTAAATGTGGAGGGAAAAACCAGAGAACTCGGAGAAAAATCCACGCAGCCACGGGGAGAGAGAAACTCCAAATATACAGCAGGTGTCAGAATCCGTATGGAACCCACGACCTCCTGTGTACCAGCCGAGGTAGTCAGCACCTCACCACCGTGGTGCCCCACGGGGCTTGGCCATACAGCACCAGGCCGTGATGTGCAGGAAATTGCTTCAAAACAAGATCCCCTGTATGAGTGATGAGCGACCTAGACAACTTAGTGGGCAACATGAGTGTCCCTCCTTCATCTCAGTGGGCCGCAAGATTGACATCGTCCTTGTGCACTAATCATAACCCCACGCATCACCCTAGAGACAATGAGACCCACAACATCTTGCTGATCTCCTCAAGGAGCATAAACCATCACGCAAAATCCCGTCATCCTTGCCATCGAACAAAGACGGTCGCCGCATCGCACGCTTTCAGGTGCGCTTCTGCGGCCATCTGCAACGCTCTTCTTTTCGACATTAGGAAGCCACTGGAGCTATGCACTTTAAAATAATCTCGATTAAAAAGAAATGTTGAACTCCTTTTTGTGTTCAGTGTGTTGTCCTTCCTCCACACCTCCGATTAGCGTGGTTAGCTACGTACGCTGCGAAAGAAGTTCAACGTACACTACAGACACACATCCAGACCAGGCCATCACCAGGGCTCAACGGGCTGAATGCAGCCCACCGCTCTCCTGTATAATCACAGAATAATGAGTTGTCGTTTTCTGCACAGCTCACCGTTATTCCTGCAGTTTATATATACAGGATATATATATTTATGATCTTTCTGTTTCACCTTTAACACTGTGCATGATGCAGATGAATACTAAAAATATACCCGAAACTGAAAAAAACTGAGAATTCAAATAATGGACTACTCGTTTCGATTTAAAGCTTTCGTGACTGCAGGGATTCATCTTCTTGGTTCTTTCGGTAAAGTCACGTAGAAGGGAGATACAAACATAATAAAATAATAATAAAATAATTGTGTCATTTTATTGTTTTATTTTTATTATTTTATTATCTCCCTTCTACGTGACTTTACCGAAAGAACCAAAAAGGACTACTCGTTATTGCAAAAGCATTGCCATCAAATTGTGGGCATGCGCATTATCAGAATAGCAATCGTATAGGGGGCCTAGGATGATTTGACTGGAAGTCTACGTTGAGCAATCTTGCCTGTGTATCGCAGGCAGAAGGATATAGCAATCAACTTACAGGCACGTTATCACACAGCACGTTGAAAGTGTCCGCTTAATAAAAACATTTATTGCCTGTTCTGAAGAGAGCGTGAGGTTTACTTTGATCGTAGAGACACAGCTTCAGCCCCTCTCGGCTTTTTAGTGGACAGGTGGTTTTGAAGCGTGGTAGCAATTACAGCTGCATTCCAAACGCCTCCTCCATTGAGTCCAAACAGCACTATAGTTAAGAGTAGAAATTGCCCTTTCTGTGTGATAATGACAATCTGTATTCCCTCGCTTGGTTGTGTTGTTTAAGTAAGGGATTGGTAAGTTTGAGCACTGGCCGATGAGACTGACGTATTAAGAGAACTATGTAGACTCTTAAACCTGTTGGGGTTCCTAGATTAATCCCTTAATCGTGTTCTTAATTGTAAGTAACAAACATCTGCCACAGTGTGTTATAATTGAAAGTGGTGTCATGTGCTTACTTTAGAAAAAGCACTTTCACTTTCCTAACTCAACATATTTGAAAGCAGTTTGTTAATTAAACTGATTTTTTTTATCCCAAAGGCACTGCTCTGACGAAGCTATTTCAGGGCCATTAAACGTCCAATACTGTACTTGTGCAAAGAGTATGGGGACGGTGCTCGATTCCATTGGTGACCTTGAGCCAGTGGTGGAAATTCCATGTTCTCATGGCAGGGGACAGTCTATCCACAGGATGATGAGTGTTAACATCCCACAAAACGAACTCTATTTTATTGACACCTGTGGAAGGATGGCCCGAGTCAACCCTAACCAGGATTTGAACTCGTGCCGTTGAGATTGTGAGACACTCACCCACAGGGTCACCCAGCGGGCTTCGTTGAAAGTGAATGATTCCTGTGGGTTTCTTGGCGATGGGAACCGATGTCGGCAAGGCGACTGTGGACAAGAAAACGTGGGAACACGTATTTAACGAACTCTGGTAAATTATCCCCGTGGGTAATATTGACAGATTCTAGTTTGGCTTGACTCTCTGAGGATTGCTCTGAATTAAAAAAAAACAGCCACATGACTCATCTTGACGTTTCCTGTTTAAAATCGCATTCAAATGTAATTTAAACATATTTTGACATTTGCATTGACATGCCGCAATATACGGACGATTGCGTAGGAGTGATCTCGCCTGAACATTTTTTCACCATGGCCCTCGGCAGTTAGTTGATACGACACACGTCAACATCATCAGCCATGATCGATCCACTGCAGGATGAAGGCCTCCCTAAGCTGTCACCATAACATCATGATATTTCAATGCAACAGTTCATCAAGCATCTGCACTTGCACTACGTTGACTGTTCCATATCCGCAGTTGACGTACTCACGGTGGTGGCCAGATGTTAACTACCTCGCCTGGTATACAGGAGGTTGTGGGTCCGATCCCGACCCTGACACCTGTATATTTGGAGTTTGCATGTTTTTCCTCTGGTTCATGTGGATTTTTGTCTGGGTCTTCTGGTTTTTCCTCTCCACATTTAGAACTTGCATTTAGATTAATTGGCTGCTTTAAATGTCCACTCGATAAGCCACTTTGTTGAGCTGTCATTTGTGATAGCCAGGTCGCTTCTGAAAAATAGCTACATTGCTCAGTGGGGCCTTACCTGGTATAGTAAAAAATAGTTTAATTTTTCGAATTGTTCATGCTTTGGTTGCCGCTCCATTGTCAGCCGTGACCACCGGCCCTTTGTGTGGCGTGTTCTGCACGAGCCTGCCTGCTGTTATTAACGGTCAGTGCGATGTCTCTAGCCTGCGTGTATTCTCTAATCCATTTGTTATTTTTCTCTGTGATTCAAACGCCCACTACTCTGTGCTTCTTTGCACACTTTTTTTCTTCTTTTTGACGAACCGTTGTCATTGTCCATGCGTGCGGATATTATTCCACATGTGTCACGGCAGAGAATTCTGGGGCGGTGTCTCCGAAGGACAACCGCTGTTTTCTTCCCGCAAAGTGGCGCTCATTATACCCTGCGCACTGTAATTACAATTTCTGCTTCCCTTGAGCGATTACGTTTTGTGGTATCCACATTATTAGGCATCGAGTCGCCGTCCTTAATTGCTGAACGTGTGCATGTGCAAATATGCGGGAAGCACTCGGTGGTTCGAAATTCGACGTGACTCCACCGTGGGCATATAAAAAACTAAATTGCCTTCATATCAGGGTGCGATCGGAGAAATTGACAGCGGAGGAGATGCCCGTCTCTCATGTCACAAGGGTTAAGTTTGGGAATAAAGTGTTTCGGGGGAACACGGAGAAGTAGTTCAGACAAAGCCACGAAGGTCGCGGTGAGCTTATAAAATTGCCAACACGGGTGGAGATGCAGGAAATTTGAACGATATTGAAGTGGACAGTTGTGAGTGGCGTAGTCTGCATTTGTCAAAAAAAAATTCAAGACAATGTGTCAAAAAGTTACTCTCATCAGTCCCTAGCAAGGACAGAGAAACAAGCGGTATTGCTGCATACACAGAGCACTTGACCTGCTACTGTAAGTTAGGAGATTGTTGATAAAAAATATATATGTATATTCTGCCGCATAAATAAAACAATATTTAAACTCACGCCTCATTTCCATGACCATCTCTTGTGCGTCTGGCTCGAGGTTGACCGAGAGCTGTCACCGAAGCCGGGCTACGTGCGTCACTTTGCAGGCGGGCGACCTGTGCCCTCGTACGTGGCTGGGTGACTGTTCGTTGAGAGGCACCGCGCTGCAGCAGCTCGCCAGCGGGGAGGGGGAGGCGGGGGGGGTGGTCGGCAACCAAACTAACAAGAAGAGACGTGTTTTTTTCGAATTCAGTAAAAAAAATCTCTATTTCATGAACCGCAATGCATTGTGGTGAATATACGAGATGACGATCCTTTAATAAATAACGTCACGGAGAGGTTCCTTAAAGAGCCGCTCACCACAGGTTGCCGACCCTTGAGCTAGACAGTGACATCATTGCTTCACTCACGACACAATATCATTAGATTGTACAGGAAATACAACTTATACATATATAGCTGTCGTTCTGTCCCGATGGCTCATAGATGTTTTTTTTATTATTGTGTTTTACATTCATCATCCTCCACCTTTCAAAAAACGTCTTGGTATTAAGGGTACGTGGGCCGGGTCTGGTAGGACCTGATGATGAGCTGAATCTAATCTCAACCTCATCAGGGCTAATCCCCACAGTTATCAGATCTAATGAGGACTGGATTTCGATGTATTTAATGTCGTGTTGGAGTGGTGGCACAGTGGTTAGCACACTTGCGCTATGAACCCAGAAACCTGTGTTTGATTGCTGGACCACAGCCGAAATTTGTAGCGAGTGGATGCCTGAACCGAGTGGATGCCTGAACGAGTGGATGCCTGAACCGACCCTGACCTTTCCACCAACCCACACTGACCAGCACGGTGAAGTATGGTCAAACAACCCCCGTGACTGATGCGACGTGGGGAGGCCTTCATCCGGCAGCACACTGACAATGGACTGGACATTATGATGACCATTCTGCGTAAATAACGGTAGACCCGTGACTCGTTTTGTCGGTGCGCGTGCAAGTTAGACATTTTACTGTAGGTGCGTAACGCCTGCACCGTAGAGCCAGCGCACGGCAGTAGAGGGCGTCTAGCCTGCTGCTCATCGGCGGCACCAATGAATGGTCAGGGGGTCGCTGTAACTTACTCATAACGCTAAGCGTACTATTTGTAGCGTATTATAGATTGCGTTTTGAGCAGGCGAGATATATTTCTCTCGCCGTTCAAATTATCAGCGACGCTGCTCTCGGTTTGATTGTGCCAGAGAAAGCGCGGCCTGCCAGATCACCTGATTATGACGTGGGCCCAACCACCCCCTGGGTGGTTGGGCCACGTTTAGTTGATCCGCGCGAGGGAGGTTCTTCACTCTCGCAAAATAATTTGAAATGAATTCTGTTGCGCGGGGGGCGCTTGTCTGCTCTCATTTATTCTGCCGCCAGGCCACGTGATCTACGAGGGATCGTCATGGTTGCCGGCTACTGAGAGCGAATGGTCTTGGGGTAATTGAAGGACTTGGTGCGATGAGCATGGTGCAATTTTCTGCAGGTGTCTATCAGAGTGCTCGGTGTCCTCTTGCCCACGCGGTGAGCACGGACGGCCGCGTGCGGGTCCCACAGTTCCGCCCCTCTCGTCTCTGCCCTCCGTTGACATTTAAACACAACTCGTCCACACCTCCCGGTCTCCCACGTCTCCTTTGATCGAGAGATAATGAATCTCATTAGGCCATTGTTTGATTAAAGGACATTGAATTCAACATGTTTGGCCGTGAGTTAGCCACGTTATCAAAGGCATAGTTAAATCTATATACACGTAATTCTGTTCTTGCACGATAGCACTGTGAATAGCGCTGTGCTCGGTTTAAAAAAACCCACATAGAACGATGGAGGCTTTGCTCTACCTGTAACGTGGGGTAGTTTGCTGATTTTAATAAGAACGTGACCCAGTTAAACAACTTCTTATCGGCCTTTTAATTGCACCTTGGCCTACCGGGTGCACTGAAACACAACGTGCTGTTAATAGTCGACTTCCAGGGACTTTATGCAAACCTTTGTGTTTTCCATGTCACGTAACTCCTTGTTCAAGAAACCCTGTCGCCTGCAAGTAGAATATTGTGTTATAAATGCAGCATGATACATTCTTTAACATTTGTTTTGTCCGTGATGATGAATCGCATCCAATAATGTTTACACTTTTAATTGGTCTCAGGGTGGTGGCTCGGTTATAACACTCATGCCTCGCAGCAAGAGGCGCCTTGGTTTAATTCCCAAATTGGGCTTCTTTCTGCGTGGAGTTTTTTGCGTGAGACCGCATGGAGTGGTGGCGCAATGGTTAGCGCACTACGATGCAAAACCGGCGATCCAAGTTTGATTCCCGCTCGCAGCCAACACCAGTGACTATTATCTAAACTGCTCCTGAGCCTTACCCTAGGTTGACTCAGCCTCAAATTAGTACCTGGCGCAGTGTCAACATCGTCACTTGGGAGACAAAGGCGGCCGGGCATAGTGCTGGCCACCCACCCCTCGTGTACTGTGCTGGCCTTAATCGGAGCTCACTTCCAGCACTTGCCCAAAAAGCCTGGTAAGGCTATGCAGGGAATCTTTATGCTGTGTGTGTGTGTAATTTATATGTTCTCCCCATGCGCTGCATGGATTTTTTTCCACGTTCCACCGTTTCCTTCCTTTATATAAAACATTTTTTTTAACTGTTATTTGCCAACTGTGGCTATGGTGAAAAGGTGCCTGCAAACTACTCAATTAGGATAACGCGTCACTTTTGCCCCCTACTGTGAACACTTGGCAGGACCCTTTTGGAAAACAAATGTTGAGACACAGTGAGGCTTTCGTGGGTAAAGAAGTGTGTACATATAATACAAATAATTTAATGAAATTAATAAGCAAAAAAATTCTAAAACATTTTTTAACAGACAGATTGAATACATTTCATAATTGAATAATTAAAATAATTACATTTATTAATATAACTATAATGCTGAGCTAAATACGTAGTGCATTAATCCGCGGTGACGTCTGTTGTTCTGGATGCCCCCCCCCAAACCTTGGACGTGCGTGATGTGGCGCCGTCTTTATAATCGCTGCGCGTCCATCCACACGCTCCACTTGTGCTTCGCTCGCCGGGTGAAGCGCCACACCCCTGTGCTGAGCGAGGGCGGTCCCTCCTGACGCTGGCTGCAGCGAGGCAAATAATTGGCAGACGAGAAAACCAAATGAATCAATGCTCATTGAGCTATTAAGCAATCTTTTCTGGATATTAGGCTACAAAAGTCATTGGCTGACATGGTCCCGCAGGCGGTATAGATGCGCAGACGAGCGGCGTGCCTGCTCCAAATGATAATTCTTATTGATGCGCTGGTGATCAGGGCCGCTGTGTAATTTCCCGAGGATGTTCTTTTGCTGCAGGTGATTCTGGAATACTGATTTGTTTGGATGCGCTTTGGGGCCAGAGAGCCCCACGATATACTCTGGTTTAGGAGACATCAGATGCACCGCATGCATTCGTGTGCAGTATTTGGCGACAGGAATGTTTTGTAGGGATGGAGTGAATGGTAGAACCTCCTGTGGCTGCATGGGTGAGGTTGACCCATACATAAAACATGAAGACATTGAGCATCACCGATTGTTACACGAGTGATACTGTGCATGCCATGAGCATACACATCAATAAATCAATGCATTGCTTTCATTTCCTCTTTCGTCTTCTGTAGGGCACATGTTTGCAAAATAATAATTCTCATATAAATAACCAAACAAATAAGCAGACGAAAGTCCTCCTCCATGTATTCATCCAACAGTCGCTTATTTATTTTTGCGTGTGTAAATTATTACTTAAGAGATTTGTTTTCATTTCTTATGCTCAAGTAAACAAAACTTAAATTACTATTTAGTAGGATTACGCTCAAAATATTGGGCCGATTATTTATGGATGGATTCAAGTTCTGTGAGACGGAATGTGTAATGCCTGTAAAAATAAAACCCCCTCTTCGAGGAGAGAATATTCACGCAGATAGGCCCCGTGTAGTCTTTCAACATTGGGGCCTTTTTGGTATGAAACATTTTTCACTGATTTCCGTTTGTGTGTGATTGTCACTTCATGAGTGAGAAATAAAATGGACAGGTTCAGTTGGACGCAAACTTGTTTCTGCTCTGATGGAGGGGGGAATTTTACAAAGACACCCGATAATCTAACCCCTCTTTGTAACACATCACACTGGAGAAAATCCACTCGTGTTCCTCGTGATCAAATGATTGAACTGAAATGTGTATAGCTCAACCATGCAGGGGTCACCGACATGCTCCGGACGTAGACATTAGAACACCGTTCCGGTGCTCGGCAGTCGAGGAACTCGGCTAGCGGAGAACTCTGAGAAGTGGAGCAATGAGATCAGCCGTAAGTGCGCAGGGGTTGGATCGATTGTGGCATTGCAGGAATGTGAGCAACTAGAGATGACTTGGAGAGGCATTCATCCAACAGTGGCTAGACCATGGCTCAGGGTGATCCTTGAAATAACCTTACTTTGCTCCTCTTAAAGTCGTAGTTCATACGCAATCTGCTTGAAATCTCGGTTTTCATTTGCAGTTCCAAAAGTGTTTGTTACTTTTGTTACGGAGTGCTGTACACTGGGAATAATACGAGTTCGGAGCTGTGGTTCATTCTGATACAACTGTGGGGGTGGTGTCTCATTCTACGCAAGGAGTTGCGCGCTGAGCACTGCCCGTATGCAGTAAGTTCTCCCTGTAATCGCTTGCCATGCAATCCCCCCCCCCCCCCACGGATTATGTACAATTATGGTTTAATTCCAAGCTGCAGGATGTAATAAAATGGCATGGGCAATGCGCTTCGCATAACCTGCATTCTCTGTTGTTAATCGCCATTCATCTGTAGATTGAGGCGCGCGAGCACAGATGATCTAGACCTAATCGCCTTTGACAGGTGTGTGCAGGTATTTGTTGTCGTCGTCGTCACTCGAACGGATTGTGTTTATGTGACCAGCACGCCTGCAATAACCGTGCACTCTGTAATCACGCTTCTCCGCTCTCCACTGTGTCAGCTGCTGCCAAAGCTGCCGTCCGTATTTAAAAGCTCTTTGATGACAATCGCAGTCCACAGCCAACAATTACACAAGCATATCATGGCAAACGGCATGAGATTTTTTTGCACGTGTGAAAAAAACATTACAATATATAATGTGATCGCTTTTGGTGGAGATAATCTCAAGACATGGTATGCTTCCAGTAACATTCTCAAGGAGCTTTTGGTCGAAAACAATTCAAACGACGGTTAGTTTCTAACGTCATTGCCGTTGCGGTTTATAAAAACAAAACACACTCTTGCGTACATTGCCGCAAAGTGAGGATTGCTGCTGCTGCTGTCGTGGTGTACCGGTGAGGTCGTTTCGACTCGCAGAGCCAGAGCGGTCACCGCATCGGTCTCCTGGCGCTCAACATTGTAAATGAGTCGGACCACAGCAAGTCGATCGGCAGGCCGCACGCGATGTGGGTAACTCCCACCTACTCCGGGATGTCTGGCCAATGTGGAAGAGTAGGCAGAAAACACCTCTGCAGAGGGGTTCTCACTCTGTCTCTCTCTAGAGGGGCACACCAGAGCTCCTTCGAGTAGAATCCCTCCTGACAGCGGTGGTGTGTGTGAGCAATTGCAGGGCTGCGCCTTCATCACTAGTACAGCTCAAGGTGTGGTCGACGTTGTCGTAATGATGCTGTTGGTGGATCGCACGGATCGTCCCGTGCTGTGAAGCTCTCTGCCTGCCGGCATGGAAGGTGTCGAGCATGATGAGGCAGTACAGCAAAATGCGTTTATGCCTCGTCGGGTGTAGATTGTTAAATGGTGCCTGTCCACGTGCGGGGGGGGGGGGGGATTTTGTTGGGGCATTTCTTTCACTTTACAAACAAGCCTCGTGAACAATGAATTGGCCCGTGCGTCCCAATTGAGGACCCATCTGGCATTCAATTGGTGAGACAGATGTGTTACAGAATGTGATATTTAACAACGGTTACAGTTGGATGGTGAGTATAGTATTCCATGAATTGCCAAACATGTTTAAAGTAGCTCAGTCATCCACACTTTACCCAAGGGCAAGTGCGCTGATAATATAAACCGAACGTGACCTATACTTGAGAAGATATCACTTAAATAAGACTCTGCGGGAGAGAAGCTTGGTGTGATGAGCTGCGTGTGTAAAGGTGCAGCCTGCAATGTCCCGCTCAAGTGGCTACTGGCCACTGCATGTGATTGTATATACATGCGGGCAACGGTGGCGCAGCTGGTGAGTGCATTGTGCTACGAACACAACGTTCCGAGTTTGATTCCCGCTCACGGTCAACAACGGTAATGAATATCTGACCTGGTTCTTGGCTCCCCTCTAGGTCGACTCAGCCTTAAATGAGCAGCTGGTGTGGTGTGTAAACATCAGCACTGGGGAGGCGAAGACGGCCGGGCGTGGTGCTGGCCTTAATAGGTGCTCGCTAACAGTTCTTACCCCAACAGCCTCTTAAGGCTATGAGGTGGATCTTTATATTAATATTTGTATAGTCATCCTGCCTGTAAAAGCTAACAGACAAAAACATACTACACAGTTTGCAGTCTTCACTCCATGGCATTACTCTACTGTAATTAACATGAAGATTCGAAATCACTTGTTTTTTTACATCATCATATATTTTCTAAACATGTCAACGGTATAAGCGTGGTGGTATACCCGAGTGCGCGTGGTCAGCGTGTACACAAACCCCACGGTGTTGCATCAGGTTGGCCCTCGAGAGCGATGACGGCCTGCGCCTCACGCGACCGGCAGGAACAGGAACCATATCGCAGAACTCGCATTCAGTCTGAGGCAAAGCTGGCCAGAGCAGGAGGAGAGCAGTAATAGCTGAACCAATCTTCACAATAAATATATATGAACATATTGACCGGTACACCGGTGCGCGGTATAAAAAAATAAAAGCAAATTTTTTGCATTTTCCCGCGATTCGCAACCCCCGGTCAGAAAATCTTGTGGGGTGGTGGCGGTGCGTCAAAATCAGCTCTCGTGATGTCGAAGCAGTCGGAAGGTGAATGTCGGTTAAAATTTTTATTCTAGACCGTTTTATGAGGACCGGTGCGTTATGCTGCACCGGTGTACGCCAGTACCTCCATATATTAATCTTACATGGGTTTGACGCCCGCCATGGATATGTAGAATTGTTTTCCAGCTGGCTCAGAGTTGTCGATGGAGTTCAGGGGCTCCCCACTGGTGGCGTTGAGCGGCAGGCCAGTCACCGGCGCCGATGTGGAGCGAGCAGCGGCTCTATTCACTTGGGGCCCACCCGGTGCTTCTGTCAGCAGCCGCCGACAACCATGCCTCATAAAGCAAGCAACGACGAAGTCGATGTGAATTTACCTTGCAAGAGAAATGCAGGTGCTTAACACGAGATGACTTTTACAGTATTCCTCTTGTTATTCACAAACTTGGCTGTCCACGATTTTGACTATCCACGAATCGCACCTGAACTCAACAATGACTGCGTCGAGAGAGGGAAAGATAGTGATGAGAGAGAAAGTGAAGAGATAAAGATATGAGAGAGATATGTAATCTCCATGTATTTAAAAACATATCTATGTATTTATTTCAGCTAATTCATGAAAAAATGATAGGTTTCCGTAGGCCAATATAATTCTCCGCAAAATGTCCTATTCACGAGCATCTATGGAATGTATCCCTCGCCAATAGTGAGGGAATACTGTATTTCATAGCAGTATTGTGTGCAGTAGTGGTGAATGTGATATGACCTTAGCAAAAATATCACTGTTATGGACCTCACAGCTTGGATCCAGCATGGAAAATCCATTCTATAATTATTCTCCCTGTGTACAGGGAAATCAACCAGAGGAAATATTCTTTGTTTGTGCAGTTCCATGTAGGTGCCTGGAACATCTGACCAGAGATAAGAGCTGTAGTCCATGAGTATAAATATAACGTAAAACAACATGCAAACACGCAGGCACACAACTATGTTTATTCACAAAAGATGCTGCACTTGCACAATGATTGCGATCGCTTCTCTATATAATGCTGTTCATGTAATATATATTGTAC